>NW_024081674.1:232798-499204 GCF_003009895.1 Hyaena hyaena
ATGATATCTGGCCATGGGTAGCAACATGGATGGACCTTGAGGGTGTTATGCTGAGCGAAATAAGTCAGGCAGAGAAGGACAAATATCATATGTTTGCACGTATAGGAGGATTAGGAGGAACTTGATGGAGGAACAAGGGGGAGAAGAAGGGGGGAAATGGTGGGGGAAAGGGAGAGAGGCAAACCATGAGAGACTCTTGAATGCTGACAAAAACTGAGGACTGATGGATGTGAGGGGTGGAGGGATGGGCATGGAGGAGGGCACTTGTGGGGATGAGCACTGAGTGTTATGTGGATACTAATTTGACAGTAAACTATTTGTGAAAAAAATAAAAAATAAAAGGTATAAAAAAACCATGAAAAAAATAAATAAAACACAGAAGGAGACAGAGACCAACACAAAGCAAGATGGAAGAATTCATCCCAAAAGAAAGAACAAGAGAAGTCACGCCAAGGGATCTAGTTGAAACAGATATAAGTAATATGCCCGACCCAGAATGTAAAGCAACAATCACAAGGTTACTAGCGGAGCTTGAGAAAAGCATAGGAGACACCAGGTACCCTTACCACAGAAATAACAGACCTAAAAACTAGTCAAGCCAAAATGAAAAATGTAATAATAGACATGGAAAAGCAAATGGCGTATTGACCACAAGGATGGAAGGAAGTAGTTACGGAACATAAAGATTTAAAAAAATGGGGGGGAGGGGAGAATATGGATCAAAAGTGTAGACTTAAGTAATTAAGTAATTCCACAAATCATAATCACATTTGTATTTAGGAGTCCCAGAAGAAGAGAGGGAAGAGGAAACAGAAGGTTTATTTGAGCAAATTATAGATAAAAAATCCCTAATCTGAGGAAGGAAACAGACATCCAAATCCTGAAGGCACAGAGCACTCCCATCAGAAACAATAAAAGCAGGCTACCACAAAGACCTAGTGAAGTTAAATTTGTAAACTATAGAGATAAGGAAAAAATTATAAAAGCAGAAAGACAAAAGAAGCCCTGAACTTACAAGGGAAGACCAATAAGGTTAGCAGCAAATCTCTCCACAGAAACTTGGCAGACCAGAGGAGAGTGGCAAAACAAAGAAGCAAAGGGAGGAGAAAAAAGTGAGTGGCAAATCAAGAAACACTCTTAACTACAGAGAACAAACTGATGGCTTCCAGAGAAGGGGTGGTAGAGGAGGGGGGATCGGTTAAGTAGGAGGTGGGTTAAGGAAGGCACTTGTGATCAGCACCAGATACAATAAATGAGCCATTGAATTCTATACCTGAACCTAATATTACACTGTATGTTAACTAATTAGAATTTAAACAAGAACTTAAAAATATGAATTTTCTTAAATGATAGGGAATTGGTCAGTGGTTACTTCATATCAACCGTGAGCAACAGTTTAAGTTTTGCTTACGATTTCTGGAGACACAAGAAAGAAGTGACCCAGATCAAGTTAGCCTTGCAAAATAAACTAAATGAAGCCTTGTATGACTAAACTGGTTTCGTTCAAGGCAGGTCTCCATTTGTTTTTGTTTTTTTTTTTTTTCAACAGACATCTTGACATCCCAACTCCCATTATCTGATACTTACAAATGTGACCTTATTTGGAAATAGGGTTATTATAGTTGTCATCAAATTAACATAAAGTCATTAGGGTGAGTCTTTAATTCAATGTGACTTATATACTTATAAAAGAGAAATTTGGACACAGACACACACACAGGAGAGGAACACCAGTGAAGAAACAGAGAGAACATCATGTTCCCTGGAGGCAGAGATTGAAGTGCTGCACCTGCAATTCCGGGAGCACCAAGGACCATCAGTAAACACCCAGCAGCTAGGAAGAGGCATGGAAATATTCTCCCCTACAGGTTCAGAGAAGATGGCCTGCTAACACTCTGAGTTCAGACTTCCAGCCTTCAGAACTATGACACATACTTATGTTGTTTAAAGCTTACTCGGTCTGTGGTACTGTTATGGTAGTGCTAGGAAATTAATACAGTATGTTTGTGGTCATCTGTTCCACAGCAATAAAAACAAATATATCAGACTTTCTGAGGCAATCTGATGTCAGTTTAATTCCTCTTTCATTAGTCTTCTGAGATTTCTAAGAATATCTTTTTTGGGATATTTTAAATTTCAAAATATTTCTCTTTTCCCTCAGTCATGTTTGACAATGACAGTTTCCAAGTAAAGACTACAGCTTGCTTTAGTTCTTGACAATTCTCATTCATTATGCGAAATAGTCATATCACATTCATTTTTTCAAATTCTAAAATATATATACTTCTATTATTTAAAGATCATATGTCTGATGTTATGAATTTGTATTTTTAAATATATATTATATATAAGTCTATATGTATGTACACAATTATATCATGATGATAATATTAATAGTAAAGCACCCATGTTACCCACATCCAGTTTAGGACTTAGAACATTAATGTTACCTTTAGAATTTCCTGTGTGCCCCTCCATAACCATTTCTTTGACAGAATATCCAATGTTGATTATTTAAGAGGAGGACAACTCTTTGATAAACGTGTTATCTTGTCAGGAACCAAAAGTCCCATATTTAATTTCATGGATTAATTTAAGCAGTGTATTTCCTCATTCAAAATTAAAATCCCTAATTAACTCTTGGCTACTTCAGATTCTAATTACCAAGGCTTCCCTATAGGGTTGGAATGTTTGGCTGGTAGGAACAAAAAATTAAAAAGTGCAGGTAAATATTCTCTCTTTTTTTTTTTCTAATCTGCTTAAAATCTGTTTTTGTGATAGTCTAAGATTATCTTAAATGCTTCAATTTCCCTGTTGGCTCAAATGATCAACCCAGAATACTCTTTTAATAAAACATTTTCCTTGTTTTGATTGCCAATGGTTGCAAGCTACTGGCAAGGGCTGAATTCAAACAATTTAAGCAATAGATGGGTTTTATTTACTCATTATGGGAGGTTTAAAAATTATGCTTGAATACCTTAAGTGGACATGAAACCACAATCCATGACAAATTTTGTCCCATCAATGCCCACTGTAATCATTTGCATTACCTGTCTTGTCTACAAATATAACAGAATTTATACTTTATGGATTAAATGCCAAATCTTAGAATGTCAGTTTAGGATCCAGAAAGGAGGAGGTAGGAAACAACCAAAGTGCCCCAGGTCTTTATAGTGTGTTTGAAACTTAATCATTAATATTATTTTCATTCTTTTTTTTTATTTTTAAAGATTTGTTTTATTTTATTTATTTTTTTAGTAAGCAAGAGAGCAAGAGTGGGGAAGAGGTACAGAGAGAGAGAGTGAGAGAGAAAATCTTAAGCAGGCTCCACACTGACTGGAGCCCGATGTGAGGCTTGATCCCACAAGCATGGGATCATGACCTGAGCTGAAATCAAAAGTCGGATGCTCGATCAACTGAGCCACCCAGGTGCCCCCATTCTTATTCTTATTAAGAATTAAGAGGAATATGAAGTAATGAGTAAACAAAACTTACACAATTGCTTTAAAATGTAGTTTCAATATTAACTTACACTCTCCTCTTCCATCCCTCTATATTTTGCAACTAGTGAAGATTTAGTACTGCTAATACTGTTTCCAATTTTCCCTGTTTTGGGTATACAGCATTTTATACACACACACACACACACACACACACATGCATATAATATAACTGAACTTAAAAAAGATTCATCTACATTCCACTAATCTATTATCATGTCCATGTAATCTACAGTTTTTATTTGGGGCATAGAATTCCATGTTGTACTTATATATCTGCCTATCCTCCCACCTAGTAACAGACATTGACAATATCTCCATCTCCTTGGCACCTCAGATAACATGTCAATAAACATTGTAATGATGTCCCCTTATTGAACTGTGTGAAGAACTTGGGTGGGGTGGGGGAGAGAAGGTACACAATATACCTAGGAGCATAATTACAAGAAAACAGGGTATCGTTATAACTGATTAGACTGAGTGGTGCCAGACTGTTCTCCACAATGACTATCATTCTACATTCCCATAGATGAAGTGTTATTTTAAATATTTCCATATCCCAGAAAACTTAGTTAACTTCTGTATAAGTGCTCCTGTCCTCCTGCACCTGACTTTTCTGAATGAAAGATCTGTGTGTCTATAGGGCATAATTGGACAAAAGGTACAGTTATAATTACCATAATGAGACATATAGGTTCTGTGGATATATAGGGAGAGAACAACTTGGCACAGGGAATGAAAAAACTGAGCTCCTGAGAGGAATGGTGGTGGAGGAAGCATTAAAGATCCTTTGTATTTTAATAGTGCCCCTGCAGCCTTCTTGATGAAGGGAAATCCTGTGGTATAGCTCTCTCTCCCAAACTGCACTCCCAAGCTGTTGTAGGCATAGGTTTAACTGCTGGGTCTGCAATCCTCCGTGAGATAATTCTATGACCTGCTTGTAATTTCTTTAACCTTGCTAAGAAAACTATCAAAAGATGTAAAGGATATCTCCAGTTTTTGCATCCCTTGTGTAGACCATTTCCAGATATCTTCCTCACCTCCATTCTCAGTTATTCCGTGGGTGTGGGAAGGAAGCACCTAGCTGGTGGTATGGACAAATAGGACATATTAAATTAACTGTCCTCAGTCTGCAGAACAAAAACAAGAATTAGACTCAATTATTTAAACTAAACTAGGGACCCTAAAGCTCATCAGTCCTCACCACCAGGCCATATAAGAAGCACTGTACAACTGGGCCCCCCGTCTGATACAGGCCCCACTGGTTGGAGGAAGGCAATAATGTAAATGACATTTTCTTTCAAGAAGTACATATGCACTCCTAGAACTGGACATCTTAAATGGAAGCCAGGCATAAACTGTCTCATCTTCTGAAAACACAGTGACTTTCACCTCAGGGTTGCTCATAAGCAACTTACAAGTAGATTATGTAGCTCTCAGGTGACAGATTTCTCCAAAATAGAGCTATCATTTATGTGCATGCTGCAGGCCATTTTCCCTGCAGTAAGAGTCATTCAATTAGAAAACAAAACACAAAATTTGTCCCTGTTTTAGCTGTAGTGATCAATGATGCCATCTCGAGGTTAGCTTCAACTCCTTAGACAGAGTAGTGAGAGATTATAGTACTGCTCAGACTTCCTCTTTGTGGACCCAGATGGAGCTTATACAATGACTAATACGTATTGCTCTAACTGGGTTAATGCATTAGGACAAGTGGTAAGGCCAATTAAGAAGCTTAAAAATATAACCATCCAACTCTCTAAGTTAGAGTCTTACACAGTTTGTATGATTTGTTGAAGAAGTTGAGACTGACTCCTGGGGGGTGCGAGTTTGAAATATTTCAGGTTGACTCATCCTACTGATTCAAGTTCTTTTGATAGTGGCCTGGATTATG
Organism: Hyaena hyaena; assembly: GCF_003009895.1. NCBI lineage: Eukaryota > Metazoa > Chordata > Mammalia > Carnivora > Hyaenidae > Hyaena > Hyaena hyaena. The sequence continues at coordinate 238,193 of NW_024081674.1, forward strand.
TATTATGTGAAACAAATGGAACAGATCTGGTCCCAGTCCTTGTTAGTTAGATTAATCAGAGTGGTTGACAGAGTGACATAACATGGAAGATTCACCAGGGACCAAGACAGTGTAGAAATGAGAAGTGGGTATTCTTGACAGACATTTTTCAGGGGTCTCTTGCATTTTTGCCTATCTTTTGAGCAGAGACACTAATGGATTTTGTTCAAACTGCCTTTTCAAGGATGTTTGTATGGCAAACAATTTTGAAAGATGGAAATAGTATCTCCCGTTGGAATAAAGAACAGATTTGCTTGCTGTCCACTATAATGAAGATAATGTCTTCCTCCAGGGCAAAGGTGGGGCAGGTTTGCTTGCAGAATCTTGTAATGGATTTGGTTTTCCTAAATTCAAGTTTACTCAGTTGTAATGCAAATCTGAGTACTCACCCACTTGTGTCTTTTTTCACTTCACTTTGGGAGATTGTGGGGCAAAGTCATCAAATACAAAAATACAAAATCTAACATGAAATTCATATTGCCTTCTGTATTGTGAGCAATAAGTCTTTGTCTCTGATCAGGAGTCTCAAGCTATCTTCCAGCATCCATTAACCCAAGGTGTTAATTTACAAGTAGGCTAAAACCTCAAACCCCTCGTAGTTCATGACATTATCTTATGTTTAACATATGTCCATGAAGAAATATTGCTCTTACACTTACTCTTTCTCCCGTACAGAATTTAATTCATTTCTTAAAAAAATGTTTCTTTTTTTTTTTTGAGAGAAAGAGAATAAGCAAGCAGGGGAGGGACAGAGAGCAAAGGAGAGAGAATCCCAAGCAGGCTCTACACTGTCAGGGCAGAGCTCCATGCAGAGCTCAAACTCACTAACCATGAGATCATGACCTGAGCTGAAACCAAGAGTTGGGCACTTAACCAACTGAGCCAGCCAGGCTCCCTGAATTTAATTCAGTTGTAAAATCATAACTCGTGTTGCCAAACTCATAGACATTCATTGTATCTTATAATACCTACCAATACCAAAGGATGCAACTCCTTCCTTCAACATGGCTTTATTCCATTAAAAAGATATATTCATGTGGCCCATTAAAAAAATAAAAAAAAAGGAATTAAACCCTTGTGTTTGTATGTTTTACAGAGTTATCTCTTCAACAATTATTAAATTTAATTTCTTTTGATCTACACTATGAATTTTAACTTACCAGATATTTTAGAAATAAGTTATAAAAGCTATTGAAGGAATCTTGTAGGAATGCTAGAAAAAAATACAATTGTGGAGTCAGAATTTTAAAAGTTTTACATTCTACAGCATTGTCTCTGGATACACTCAGCATCATTTCAAAAAATATATACTGTTTCTAATCAATACACAGTCATACCTGAGAAAGAAGCATCCCTTTTTGGCACTCATTTACACATATTTACTCAATGAATATTAAATTAACACAACATGGCTAATTTATAACTGTGCCAACAAATGGCCTGTTCAAAGAATGATGATGGGCCACTTTTGGGGGGAAACTCTTGTTATTTCTTATGCTCCTTCTTATGTTATTTTAGGAACAGTATGAAATTGTGCTGAATTTAGCTGTCATATCACTTTGCCTGGCTGATACTTCAGTAGACTGAAAAGAAGCAAACTAGTTTTCTTCAACATAAATAATTTGTACTTTAAATTAAAAATTATTTCATATAGTCAACACATGAACTAAATATATAAGCATCTAAACCTGAGCATATGCATTTGAAACAATTTTAAACTGTCCCAAAATACGATGATGTCAAGAAAACCAGGGCCACCTTTTTCTATCACTCCAAGTGGAAGGTTAGCAAGCAATTATGTTTAAACATGACAACTCTACATATATTCATTCTGCAAATCTTCCACATTTATTTTTCTTTTCAATTTAGTTTATTTTGTCATAAAGTATAGGCTAACCAAAATAGAAAAAAAGTTATGCTATAAATGGAGGAAATTACTTAAAATTGCCAATACCCTTCCTATTTACTAAAGAAATGTAATAATTGCTGATTTCTTCTAAGCCAATAACTAATGAGCTTCTAAGATATTCAGATCAATTAAGATATATTTGAGAATATATATGCTCATGTTTACTAGATAGTACAATTTGGCAAATAATAAACTTCTGTAATCCTGTCCAAAAAAAAAAAAAGAGAAAATACATAGTATAAAAATATGTATTATAAAATGATTCACCAGTCTTTTATAAGACAAAAATATTTAGTGAAAAAACAAGAGAAATCAACTCTGAAAGACAGGATAGTGTACGTAGCTTTAAGCCTGAAATAAAAGAATTTCTTTCATATCAAATAGCATACAATATACTATCTTTACATTCAGTTTACATTCATAGGTAGCTTCTATTACTATGAAAAATGACTATAAATAAACAATGCAATGATATTGAACTTAGAATTTCAAAACAGTTCATTATAAACACATATCATGAAGGAATTAGGAAATTGTCTTCATGGGGCGCCTGGGTGGCTTAGTCGGTTAAGCGTCCGACTTTCGCTTGGGTCTTGATCTCGCGGTTCGTGGGTTCGAGCCCCGCGTCGGGCTCTGTGCTGACTGCCAGCTCAGAGCCTGGAGCCTGTTTCAGTCTGTGACTCCCTCTCTCTCTGACCCTCCCCTGCTCATGCCGTCTCTCTCTCTCTCCTAGAAATAAATAAAACATTAAAAAAAAAAATTAAAAAAAAAAATAAAAAAAAAGGAAATTGTCTTCATGATTTATTTTATTCAACTATGTGTTCACAGTACATTTGAGAAAGAAAAGGGAAAATCAGTATGAGAAAATGTAGTTAAAAATTATATAACATTAAATCCTATGAAGAGTTGTTCATTCTGAATTTTAAGAAAACTGAGCCTCATGACAAACATCAAATGTTTTAAGAATGATCGATAAATACAAAGATAACTGTATTTCTAGTGTATTAAAAACAAATGAAAACAAAGACAAAGGGAATATTTTCTGACTCTAAGAATATCTGCATTGGTAACCATGGATTCAATTACAACTTGATTTTTCTTTCTTGTGCTCATGTCCAAAGTAATGTTAATCTTGTGAGAAGCAGTTTCGAATGCTGAATATGACTTAAATTAATGCTACATTTAGACATCCTTGACTTCTTTTTATATTCTGTACAATATCTATCAGGCCAATAGTAAACACATAGCCCTAATTACTGCTTTCATTCAATCATGGGACTAGTTGCCTTATTTTCAGTAAAATGACTTGAGATATCTTAACGCTTACACTATACCTCTGTGCATTCTTTTGTTCTTGTTCCAAAGGCCTACCGTCATTCAACAATTTCACAATTTTTTTGTTTGCTTTTTGCTTTTGTTTTTTACTGTATCTCCATATGGTACATACAACAAACCAAATGCTGAAAATGTGGTCAGATGGGATTTCCCAGGTTTATTTCAATACTCTTTTGTGCTCTTATTTGAAAACATTATATATATATATATTTTAATGTTTTATTTATTTCTGAGAGAGAGATAGAGACAGCGTGAGCAGTGGAGGTTCAGAGAGAGAGGGAGATACAGAATCTGAAACAGGCTCCAGGCTCTGAGTTAGCTGATAGCCCAGAGCCCAGCACGGGGCTTGAACCCATGAACCACCAGATCATGACCTGAGCCAAAGTTGGACGCTTAACTGACTGAGACACCCAGGAGCCCTGAAAACATTATATTTTAAGTATGTGATATGTCTTCAAAATATAAAACTACATTTTATGAAGAAGAAACAGATCTAAAGAGAAAACGTGAAAATAAATTAATAATTTCCCAAATACAAAGCCATATAGAGATTGCTTTACCTGAGGATGTATATATAATAAAGATAAGTTGGAAAGAATAAGTGGAGAAGCACCAGGATATCTGTAAAATATCTACATGACAAGCAGCTTTATAAAGAATACATGTTTGAATTCTCATAGTGCAGACTGAATAGTTGAAGGCTTTAGAAGACAATATGAGAGTACTACCTACATTTTAAGAAACAAAGTATACTAGTATCCAGATCTATTGAATTGAAAGGTAATACCAAGTGAAGGGAAACTATTTTAGCATAATTACTTCATTTTTCTTGGAAATAGATATATATCTGGTAATATTAATAATAATAGAAAAAAGCATCATGTTACATAAGGTTCATAAGGGCAAGTTGCATTTTGCCTAAAAGCAAAAAGACATGTTAAATAAAGCAGAAAATATTCAATTTGCATCTGAGATAAAAAAAATCAGAAAAAATAAGCACTAGAAATAAAAAGAATATATAAACTCAGACAAATAGATGCAAGAAGATGCTTTAGTACTGAATCAGATTTTGATCTGGAAAGGTCCTGGAAAGGGTGCATTTTTAATACCTGTGTAGCTACTCTTTCTGGCTCCATGAGGCAGAAACTGAATTGCCATGCCAGATTTCAAAATATATTTTAAAGCTATTGTTCTGGGATACATTTTCATCTATATAAAAGAAAAGTTGAATGACTTTGTGAATTAAGTGGTACTGACCAGAAAAGGGTAAAAGCATTTCTAGACAGATAGAATCAACTCATTTTGATGGGCTAATAGCTCAAGGCCTCAGTTGTGACTTCAGAGACTGATCTTAGTCTATAGGAATTTATATATTTAACAAGATTCCAAGCTGATTCTCAGGCACACTAGAATTTAAGTACCACTGACTCTTTGGGACAGGGTCCAATAAAAGTAAAAGTATTTTATATATATATATATATTATATATATATATATAAAAGTATTTTATATATATATATGTATATAAGTATTTTATATATATATATATATATATATATCTGGCTTTAATGGAAAGAGAATTATTGCATTTGATTCGCAATCAGCTCTCACATTATTTTATATGTAATGCTAAAATAAGATTACATAAAATATCCATTGTCTAAAGAGAGGCAGAAAAACAGTTTTCTTTTATGCAAATACCTAATAAAGACATTATTCCAATAAGCCAATTTTATGTCATAAGTTTTAAATTAATATTTTAATAGCAATAGGTAGCTCAATTAGCGTGATTTTTAAAAACATAATAGCTTCTAGAAATTATCGAACTAAAATATTCTTCATAATCAAAGCCAGATTTTTTTTATTCTTTTATTTCTGCAGACAATGAAAAAATCATGGATTCTTTTCTTCCTCCTAAAAACGACTTAGTTAGGCAAAGACATCACTATTTAGGAAAAAGTTTTGATTATCAATTGCTTAAACAATAAATCCTTTCGGATGATTATGTGGATTCTGAATCCGAGAGATTCTGAATCTGATGGCTTGTTAATTTATAACAAATACTTTTTAAATGCCTTCTACGTGCAAGTAATTGAATAATTCAAATACTCTGCTTCATTGAATTTACTTTCCACTGTGAGAAATTACAATAGGTGGAAATCAATTTGGGGCTGAAAATTCACTGTTTTATCCTGCCCTGTATTAAGGCAGAAAATGAATATTGAAAATTGGATTGTTTGGGAGTACATGAGTTTGTTTATCTTCTGAAGGGAATTTGAATTTTGGTCATAAATGCTTAGAGCACATCTGGCATATAGGATAAGGAAAATGATAAGTCATTAGACAAACTGCAGAGGGTCACAATGGAGCATGTGCCCATGCGTGAATATGAAGATTGCACTCCTGGGGGAGTGCGAGGCATGTTTGGCCTGCTGCTTTAATTTGTCCTACATGATTTGTTAAGCAAACAAAAGAATATGGGAAGCTTGCTTGTCTGAATGTGCCAAGGCTGCAATCAGGCACTTCACCCATTCTTTCCAGCCCACCACCCCTGTGAGAGCTGCAGATGCAGAGAGCTGGCTGCTGGACCAAGGTAAATATGGCACAGTAACCAGAAAGAATTATGAACTACAAAGATGTAAACTACAGATGCCATGCTGGAAGAATATACAGAGATGGAGAAAACTAAAACAGAAACAAAGCAAAACAAAACAGGCATGACATACTCATAGAAGCCAAAAATTAGAATTCACTCTCTTAGATATCTAGATAAGTAAAATTTATATATTTCAATACATTACAGGTAATACAAATATTCCTGTGAATAGTATGATAAAAATATAGAAACTGAAATACGAGGAAACTGAATTTATAGAGGAGAAAAACTGTCACCTGTGATGGAAAATGGTTTTCTAAGTAACACCATAAATTTGAAGCAAGACTAAAATTACAACTCGAGGCTCATTATTTCTAGTGTAATCCTCTTTCCACTGAAGCATGCTGCCTATGTCCTATCATCATGACATGTTCTCTGTGTCACCCAAATCACTCGCATTGTAATGCTATTCAACAAGCTATTTGATTATTTTCTCAAATATTACTGCTTGATATATTCAAACTATTACTTGATGTTCCAATAATATGTAAAATGAACATGTACAACTTTTGTTACATTTCTCATTGTATTAAACAAATTATAATAGATATAAAATATTTTAAGTACCATATGTTAACATTTTTTCTGTGACAATATCCCTTCTATTATTTAACCCTTCTGTTGATTTGGTTTTATTTTAGTTTCTTAAAAACTAGATGTGCAGTACTCTTTATCCTTTTAGAAAATAGTAATTACATTTTAAAATTTTTCTTCCATTCTTTACATTACCTCTATATATTTTGGAATCTGTGACTCAGTTTTTGTATTCTCATCTTTCTCTTTCTACTGCTGGCTATCTTCAAATATCTGTTAATCTTCAACTGGGTTTTAATATTTACAATGAAGGACTATGTTGTTTAGAATTGCTATTGGCATTTTATTCTTTTGCAGTAGTAGAAGGCTGCAAACAAATTATAATTTTAGACAGTTGCAACTTTCTTTGCATTATGTGAGGAAAAAAATCCAAGCTCTGAAAAATGGACAAGTTTTAAGTAGAAGCAGCCTTCTACTTAATGTATGTTATTAGGAAGATGTTTAAGACCCTTCAAATCACTATAATAATAGTAAAAATGTTTTTCAGGGATTTGCTTACTTAATATTTATTTCAAAAATTAGTGGCATGAAATCCTTTTCTTTTTTCCCCCTTTGACTAATTTGGGGATTAAAAATTGTCTTAACCTCTATCTGTTCTCTAATTCTCATACCAGTTCCCTCTGTGGAACAGCTATTTAGAAAGTATTTCTTGGTTTTAACTAAGGGCAAATGTTACAGCCAGTTGCTCCTTGTACACAGATCATATACATTTTCAAAGATAGTTCTTTATTCATTAAAATGATTTCTTCTCCAACAGCCCATGACTACATTCAGATTCTCTACTGCATTTTCTTCTATACAAAATCAGATTTACACATTCTTTCTAGAGGCCTCAATCAGTAATTATCTACTCTATCTCCTCCAGATATCTGACAATGTTTCTCTTCTGTTGATGGTACTGTTTCTTATTTTGAAACAGATTTATTATTTTTATTAGTATTTTGTATTTATCAACTCTCACTTCAGTTGGATCTTATGCAGGAGAAAGGGTAAATTATATACTCTTCCATCTTGAGTCAGAACATATGATTTACCTGGCTCCTTTTGAAGGAAAAATTAGGGGAAGTTCGAAGGGTAGTGTGTAATGAAGAAAGAATAAGACCAAGATGCTATGGACTTGGGCTTCAAGTAGATTATACTCTAATGAAAATGCAATTAAAGGTTTTATAGGAACATCACAGCCTTATTAAGTGTCCAAACTGGCATGGGATATAATTAATGTGAATAAACTAAATATTAAGAATCTACATATTTACATTCTCCATGTAGGCATTGCTTCCAGAAGGAATCTTCAAAGTTAGGAAGTGATGGTGCCCATTCCCTGGCTTTACCTGTCACCTGGCTTGGGCTATTACCATCTTGTTGATTTGTTTGATCCTTTTCTTCTAAGTTTTTACAACAATAGATAAAATAAATCCAAAGAAAAGTCACTCTATTGACCATACAGGATTTTTGCCTGAAATTTTAGATTCTGTTAAACTGTGAAAATATAAGGAATATGTTCAATTTGAAATATTTATGAGATGATTCTCTCTTTGTCCAACACTGTGAAATCTTTCTAAAATTTCCTTTGGACAATCTTCTTTAAAAAGCAAATGTTTAGTTAAATTTAATTTATGCATGACACATTAAAAACTGCATGTTATAGTTTTTTTGTAATTACAAATATTATTTAAAGCAGTTTACAGTTCACAACAAAACTTAGGGTTTGTTGAGATATTTTCCATATACCTCCTGTCCTCACATGTTTTTTTTAGACTAAGAATCTCTGTGTGTCCCTCTCCACCCCAATCCCTCACCACCCCATCCCCATATAGGAGACCACACTCAATTACATGCATAGTAAGGGATACACTCAGATTTGCTTTTGAAATTTTGCTTCAGTCTTTCTGATTTTAAGTTCTTTTGCTTTTTGTTTTAGTGTGTTTCATTTTGCCAAAATGCAGATTGTTTTTAAGCTCTACTAAATTTAAGAAGAAAACCATTTTTATTATTGAAGCCTACTTGAAACTCCATTCTGCTTATCAGCCATATCATAAATGAAACAAAATCTATTTCCAATCTCACAAATAATCTCCAGCTGCTTCCCAGACTTTGATGATATACACTAGAAAGTTCATTGCTGATGAGTAATAGTAAATTATCTTGGCTTAAATTTTATATTTTCTCATCAAAAATAATAGCTTCTTTTGTTTACCATTTATAGTCAACAATTCAACAATTATATGGACATTTAGACCTGCATATTCTCTTTAAATGTTAAAGTACATCGTCATTCATTTATTCTTTTATTTCCTCTTCCCTCATGAACTTCTACCATATACTTGGCCCGAAGTACTTTTCCTCCTCAGTTATCTCATTGATAAATCTACCTACTAATTAGTTGCGCAAGCCAGAAATATGGAAGTTATTTTTGATGCCTTCCTTTTCCTAACTTCAACATTAGTTAATCAATCAGTGAGACCTCTGTATCACTCAAATCCATCTACTTCTCTTCCTTACAGTACTAGAGTTTAAGTTTATACCACTATGTTTTCTTATTTTCTGAGCCTCTGGGAGTTTTGTTGCATTACTCCTGCTTATATAAGTTCACACAGTGCAGCTATAGACACCTTTTTTTTTCCTCTCTGGATTATTTTATCCCATAATTAAAATTGATTAGTCAAAAGAGAAGGTATTTTCTAAGTAAATAATGTTACAGACTTAACCATAAAGTGGGTTATCATGTTTGTATTTATGAGTTTTATTATATGTCTATTTAGTCCTACACAATTGTAACATTTAGATATGAGTACATTTTGTGAATAATTATTTTTATTAAAGTTGAGGGATCATAAACAATAGAATCAAGCATTAATATATGAGGAATGTGCTCAAGTATGCATTTACTAAACATATTTTCAAAACTGTCAGGTAGAATTCACTTCATTCTTTAAAAATATCTGAATATTTATTTTTTAATATATCATGATATATTAAAACTGTCATTAAAATTTTGTGATATTTCATAATCAGTTCTGTGGTAATATTACATTCAGGGATAATTTAGACATAAAGATTAAATATGATATATTTTGTAGACAATTTTGCATAATAACTGTGCTCATGATTTATAACAAAATAACATTCTAGGAACTAACCTATCCAGAATAATGATAAGATGGGAGGTAAAAATAAAGTTATTAACTATGCATATCTCTCTAGGTTTATAAGATTATTATACATTGTTACAAATGTTATATATTATGATGAGTTCTTAAGATCTGTTGGCATCAGGGTACAACTCTATATTTAAGTTTGCAGGAATAAAAAGTGTTCTAATACAGCCCATTCTATACCTAATAATAAATTGTATTAATTTCCAATTGTTTCTCCACATAACTTATAAAATTATAATACTAGAAATTAACATTGCTATTGCAAATTTTGACAGTATTTGTACATTCTAGCAAGACTATTAATCTTATAATATTTTAATAAACTGAACTTGAAAATCTATTTTGAAGTTAGGGTCAATAAGGAAAAAGCACATTTTTAAATTTTGTGAATGCTATTTTAATCCTATAAGTTCAGTGTTCTTTCCTTCAAGTAATGTAACTAGTGAAACAACTAGATCTGAGAATTTAGCTTATTAATAAAAGAATGCAAAAATCAGTTTTCCTTTTTTCCTGAGTAAGTGAATCTCTACAACAACCTAGTTCAACCACAACAAAAATTTACCCAGAATGAAACACCATAGAGAAGGAAATTGGAAAGAAAATTCTAGAGGTCAACTGCTTTTTGACAAGGAGGCAAAGCAAATTAGTTGAGAAAGAATAGTCTTTACAACAAATGGAGCTTGAACCCCTAACATTCATATGCAAAAAACAATAAAACAAATAAACAAACAAAAACCAAAAAGAAAAAAACATGAATCTAAACTTTAAAATTAACTCAAATGGATCACAGACATAAATGTAAAATGCAGTTACAAATGTCCTAGAAATCTAGGTAACATTGAGTTTGGTGGTGACTTCTTAGGTACAACACAAAGTATGATCCATGAAAGACAAAAATGTTGAAATTTATTGAAATTAAACACTTCACTGCGAAAGACTGTTAAGAGAATGAGAAAACAGGCCACAGACTGGAAGAATATATTCATAAAGCACATATCTGATAAAAGTGGTATCCAAAATATACAAAGAACTCAATAACATACAAATATGCAAAAATAAAAGCTCATCAATAAGAAATAAAATAACTCAATTAAAAAATGAACAAAAGAGGGTTACCTAGGTGGGTTCAGTCAGTTATGCATTAGACTCCTGACTTCAGCTCAGGTCATGATCTCACAGTTCATGAGTTCAAGCCTTACATTGGGCTCTGTCAGTGCAGAGACTGCTTGGGATACTGTCTCCCTCTCTCTCTGCCTCTCTCCCACTTGCTTTCTATATCTCTCTCACTCTCTCAAAATAAATAAAAATAAACTTTAAAAAAATTAAAAATGAACAAAAGGTTTTGTGGGGTTTTTTTGTTTCTGTTTTTTAAATATTTAATGTTTATTTATTTTTGAGATGGAGAGAGAGAGAGAGAGTGCAAGTGGAGAAAGGGTAGAAAGAGAGGGAGATACAAAAGCAGGCTCCAGGTTCTGAGCTGTCAGCACAGAGGCATGGGGCTCAAATTCACAGACTGTGAGATCATGGCCTGAGCTGAAGTTGGATGCTTAACTGACTGAGCCACCGAGGAGCCCCAAAAATGAACAAAAGGTTTGAACAGACATGTGTCCCCAAAAGATAAAAAGATGGTAAATATACATATGAATAGATGTTCAACATCATGTATCATTAGGACTTGCAATAATAGGGACAATGAAGTGAGACTTGCAAACTTAAAAAGTTAAATCTCATTGCACACATATTACAATGACTAAAATCCAAAACGATGGCAACATCAAATCTCGGTGAGTATGTGGAACAACCGAAACTTCCATTCATTGCTATTAAAATGCAAGATTGTAATCCAACTTTGAAAGATACTTTGGCAGGTTTTTTTTTCCCCCACAAAATCACACTCTTAACCACATGATCCAGGAGTTGTGTTGCTTGGTATTTACCCAAATAAACTGAAAATTTATGTCTTCACAAAAGCGAGCACACAAATGTAATAGCAACTTTATTCAAGATTCTCCAAACTTGGAAGCGACCAAGATGAACTCCAATATCATTGGATGTTCATTGGATGAATGAATAAACAAACTGTAGTATATTTAGAAAGTGGAATATTATTCAGCACTAAAATAAGATGAGCTATTGAGCCATGAAAAGACATGGAGAAATCTTAAATGGATATTGCTAAACAAAATAAGCCAATCTGAAAACGATACATACAGTTTGAACCATATGACCTCTGGAAAAGGCAAAACTCTGTATATAATAAAAAAAATACCAGTGGTTTTCAGGGGTTTACAGGAAGGGAAGAAAGAGAAGTAAAGAGGAAGGGAAGAAGGGAGGGAGAATAAAAAGGTGAATCAGAAGGGATTTTTAGGGCACCAAATCTTTTCTGGATGAGACTATCATTGTGGATACATGTAATTCATATGTTAAAAATTCATGTTAGAAAGTATAATATAGAGTGAACATATAGTGAATCCTAATGTAAGTTACATATTTTAATTAATAATAAAGTATCAATATGGACTCATCTATTTTAACAAATATACCATAGCAATGCAATATGAATGATAGGGGCAATGAAGTGAGAATGTATTTGGGAACTCTGTACTTTCTGCTCAATTTTTCTGCTCTGTATACCTAAACTTTTCCTAAAAAGTAACTAACTAACTAACTAAAACCTTTTAACTTAAAAACATCGGCAGGAGAAATGAACAGATATTTCTCTATAGATAAATCAAAGGCCAATAAGCATTTGAAAAATATTCATCACCATTAGTCATTGGGGATACTTCAAAACCACAATGATATACTACTTCCTACCCACTAAGATATACTTCGTAACCACAATGATATACTACTTTTTCATAATGACTATGAAAGAAGAGAAACAAAAGACAAGTATTGGCAATGATATGGAGAAACTGAAGTCATCATACAATGCTGGTGGAGATATGAAATGGTATAGCCTCTGTGGAAAACACTTCGACAATTCCTTACCAGGTTAAACATAGCATAACCATACAACTCAGCAATACTGGTCCTAAGTACATATCAAAAATAATAGAAAGTACCTTTTCACACAATAACTTATAAATCAATGTTCATAACAGCATTATTCTTAATAGACAATTAATTAGTGGAAAGAACTAACATGATCGTTAACTGATGAATGATAAACAAATGAGATATACTCAGACAATGGACTATTATACAGCCACAAAAAGGAATGAAGCACTGATACATGCTACCATGTGGAGGAAACTTGGCTACATTATGCTACATGAAGTAAGACAAACACCAGAGGTCTAATATTGTATGATATTATTTATAAATATCCTGAATAGGCAAATCTATGAAGATATCAAGAAGATTAATGGTTTATTAGATTTAGGAAGAATGAAAGCTAAATATATAAATTCCTTTTTGAGGTGATAAAACAGTGTTATGATGGACTGAGTTGATGAGTACTCATATCTTTGAGTATACTATAAATCAGTGAATTGTTCACTTTGAATGGGTAAACTGTATGCCATGTAAATTATCTCAATAATGCTGTTAAAAATATGAGGAAAATTACCATACATGCAAAGAGTCAGCATAGTTAGAATAATAAACAGGAGAGAATTAGTCAATAAAAAATGAGGCAAGATGGAGTTAAAAGTAAAGACATTAAAACAGTTATAAATGTAATTCAGGAATTAAAGGAAAATATTAAAATAGCAAAGTAAAAGATATGAGAAAATCAAATGATTATTCTATAACTGAAAAATATATGAATTGCAATATATTACACTTTCACTTTGTACACACTTAGATTAGATGCTCCAAAATAAATTATCTTAAATGACTTAGGGCACCTCGGTGGCTGGCTCAGTAGGTTAAGCATCTGACTTTGGCTCAGGTTATGGTCTCAACAGTTCATGAGTTTGAGCCCCACATTAGGCTCTGTGTTGACATCTGCTTCAGATTCCGTGTCCTCCTCTATCGATGCCCCTCCCCTGCTCATGCTCTGTCTCTCTCTCTCTCTCAAAAATAAACAGTCCAAAAAAATTTTTAAAAAGAAATGTTTTAAAGAAATAGCAAGCTAAAACATAGAGAAAAAAAGATTAAAAAATAACACAATTCTTTGTTGATGTGTGGGACAATATCAGTCTATCATATTTAAAAATAAAGATAAAAATGCCTAAAGTCTCTGAAACAAAGAAAGTCAGGAGAAAATGGAATGACATATATATACAAAAAGTGAAGTATTTTTAAAGTAAAATTTTCAAACTAGAATTTTGTATTGAGGGAAAATATTCTTCAGAAAGTTAAGGTAAAATAATCTTTCACACAAAAATTTGAAAGAATTCATGGCCGCCAAATGTAAACACACCTTAATAGTGTGTGCTTCAGAAGAAAGAAATGGCATTGTGTTGAAACTTGGACCTGTTCAAAGGAATTATCACAAAGTATAGTGGATAAATGCAAAAGAAGTTTTTCAGCTTACAATTTCATTAAAAAGAAACTGACAGTTAAAGGAAAATTAACAATCATATATGTAGAAAAAACATGACAATAGAAAAAAGAGCAGAAGGGGGAAACAAATATACTCCTAAAATTCTTACAAGATGTGCTTGTTATAGAAAGTGATTTAATAGTATTTGTGAATAGACTGAAAGAATAAAGATCCAAATTGTATTCTTTAGGGCAGTGACTAAAATATATATGAAAGAGACACAATTAAGAGTCCATAAAGGAGATGGCATGGAACACTAAAATATTAAAAAAAAAAAAAAAAAAAAAAGATGGAGAGAATAGAAAATTGGAGCAAGCCAGTGAACCCCAGATACCATATATCCCAGGACACTTTCTTCCTTGAGTCTTAGTGTCACTTCTTTCAAGATACATTCAGCTGCCTCAGTTTCCAAAACTGTTGATAATTTTTTTGGCCTATATTAGGTAACATCTCCACTCCACTCCACTTCTCAAAAACTCAGGATTCAGCTTATTTAGCTTTCAAGGGTATTTCCTTCTTGATGAAATAGGCCTTTATGTTAACAGAGCAAACAAAAAGCCTTTATGTTAACTCTGAACTATCTGACGCTTATGTACAGCTTATCTAAATTCTATGTATGCCTATCCAGTGCTCAGATATTCTTTTTTAATTTTTTTTAGTTTGCATTTCCATCTACTAAGTACTTTTGCCATAATTCCCCAGATGCAAGAGGTAAATTTTAAGGTTATTTCTGAGGTGCTATGTTAAAACTACTTTCCATTTAAACATAACTCATGTTGTTGTGTTGATTTCTTTGCATTCTATTACTGCTTTCCTGAGTCTCTGGAATTCGGGCTTTATATTCCTCTTCTTTGTTTGAGAATTTATTCCTGGGTATATCGTCATCCTTTCCATATCAATTTAACCACTGGATTTAGCTACATAAAAGAGAGACCTGCCTAAAGAAGCTTTAACAAATAATACTGTTTTCTCATGCAATTAGAAGTCTGAAGTAGGCAATCCAGAGTTCATTTAGCTGTCGAAAGAAAGAAAGAAAGAAAGAAAGAAAGAAAGAAAGAAAGAAAGAAAGAAAGAAAGAAAGAAAGAAATCTTCCTTCTACTTTCGGTATTGAACCTCTGTGACTTTTTTCCTCATGATCCAAGAAGGCTATGCTGTTTATGTTTCAGATAGAAAGAAAGAACAAGACGAAGCCAAAACTTTCCCACAAACTCACGTCTGCCGATTTTACTTCTTTTTGTCCAAGAACTAGAATACACTAGCTACAAGACAGTCTGAGAAGGTAAGCATATTTAAATGGACATATTGCCTCTTTGGACAAAAGTATGCATAGTAAAGAAGGAAGACACTGGAAATCAGGGATGTAACCGGTATACGCCAAAGGTTATGTTAATAACTTCCTTTGGGTTCCTCAGTAGAATCATAATAATAAAATCTCTTTTTATCATATCAATAGCCTATGCTTTCCAAGACAAACAAAATGATGACTCTCACACAGACCTCATTCTGTCAAAATCTCTGATGGTCCACTAAATGCACCTGCCTTCCATCTCAGGACATGCACATACTCAATAGTCCTATCACACTCTCTTCATGAAACCTCACATTGACATGAAATCAGAATCCAGCAAATTCCCAATTTCCCTGATTCTTTTTCCTCCAAACGATCACATTTTGTCCGTTAAAGAATCCTTTCTCACAGATCTGAACTGTAAAATCCTTGATCTATATCAAGAATTTATTTAATCTGTCAGTATACATGAGAATTTTTAAAATGTCTTCTTGGCTTCTGTATAGATATTGCTAATATTTTAAAGTTCTGCTGAGAAAAGTTTGATATATTTTAACAAACTATTCAAAATATGTAATATTTTATTATTATTTGATTTGTCATTTATCATTCTTCATCAGTCTGAACACCAACCTCTATTCTTTCTTTTGGGATCTGACCTAAAATAAACTTTTTAAGAAAATATTCACAGGTTTTCTTCTTACAATTTTCTTATCAACTGGCTATTTGTGAATCTTTATTTTAACTACCTTACCCACAATTCATTTTATCTTTTCCTTCATGCATTTCAAAGTGAATGCAAGTATCATTATATTTACCCTTGAATACAGAGGTGTGGACAGAGTTCAATATTTGCTTAAGTTTTTTGTTTCTTTGTTTTTGACATAATATTCACATACAATAAAATGCATGAATCTTAAGTGCATTGACTTAGTTTTGATAAATGAATATTTCTATGTAACCCAAATCCTTATCAAGGTAAAAAATATTATCATGACCTCAGAAATTTCCTTTATTTTCCCTTCCCATTCAGTTCTTACCCACACTCCTTCAAATGTTAGAATTGCCATGATTTTCCCCCATAAGCATTAGTTTTACTTGTTCTACAAATTATATAAATGGATTCATTCTATATACATTCTTTAGAGAAAGCTTATTTCACCAAACAGAACAGTCTTGAGATTTGCTCTGCTATTGTATATATAATTAGTTTGCTCCATCTTGTTGACTGGCATTCCATTGTGTGACTAAACCATATTTGTTTAGCAATTCTCTTTTTGTGGACACCTGGGCTGCTTCCATAATTTTGACTATTCTGAAACATTAACTGTCATCCACACCTAAATTGTTAAAATAAGTTTCATTTCTTTTGAATAAAGATCCAGGTGGAAATCCTAGGTCAAAGATCAGTTTACTTTTACTTAAAAAACAAGAAAAGAAAGGGAAAAAAAGCTTCTACATTGTCTTCCAAAGTTGTTACACCATTTCACATTCAACCAACTATATATTGATTGGTTATTCCAGTCAATGATCAGATAGGTCTGGTTATTTTATATTCTTGCTCACATTTGATGCTAGCAGTCATTTTAACTGTAGACATTCTGATGGATGTGTGATAGATCTCATTGGAAATTACATTTAATGACTAATCATGTTGATTTGTGCTGTTTTGAGTCTGCTCCAGGTAGGTATGCATGATTTCAGAATCAGCCAGAGATTTTCTCAGAATTTATACATATATGGAGTTCCTATCTCTGTATTTTTGGATCTAATTCCACTGGGTTTTCTTTCATTTTTCTATTTTCTGTTAATACTTCCTATGTTTTCTCACATTATGAGCATATTTTCCTTTACTTCAAAGAACATAGTCAAAATAGTTATTTTAAAATCTTGGTCTGACAATTGCAACATCTGAATTAATTAGCATTTGCCATTTGTTGACAGTTTTTCTTTGATACTAGGTCACATTTTCTTGACTATTGAAGAATTTGAGTTTTTCCTAAGCGTTATGAATAGTACATTGGGTACATTCTAGATTCTGTTATTTTGCTTGAAAGAATGCTAATGTTTTTGCCCTAGCTTGTTTGATTTAAATTGCTGACTCATGCCTGCATTGAATGGCAACTTAGATTTCTGCTCAGTTTCTTAATCTTTGACTGCAAGCTGCTTTCAATTTGACCTTCATGTATCTTGTTCAGGCATCATTCAGTGACATGGACTGAAAACAATTAGAGGAGTTTTTTCCTGGCTTTCTTCTTTCTGGTGACTCCTCTCCTACTTTCCAGCAGCTCTGGTTTCCTGGGGCTCCTTCATCTGGTTCCTCTAGCTTGAAAGATTTCACACTTTCTATAAACCTTTTAAAATCTGGTGCTGCCACTTTTGTAACTATTGTGGGAATTATTCCATTTTCTTTTAATTCTCCTAAGTTTTGTCTCCCACTCCCTACACCCTCACTAAAAAAATTACCAATTTTTTAAGCTACAGAGTCTTAAGGTAATATTTTGTTTTCCCCCAACATTACTAATAATTTATCTGTGGAAGAACTAGTGCTCATTCCTCCAAGCCAAATAAATTCTGGCTTGCTATGTATAGGCTACTTTTAGTGTCAGAGGAAAACCCTGACATTTACAGTGTCATGACACAAATGTCAGCTAATTACTAAAGGGACTAGCCTAACTAAAAGTATTTTTGTGGACCTTTAAAAAAATTTTATTTGTTTTTGAGAGTGAGAGAGACAGAGATAGAGAAACAGAGACAGAGCACGAGTTGGGAAGGGGCAGAAAGAAAGGGAGACAGAATCCAAAACAGGCTCCAGGCTCTGAGCTGTCAGCACAGAGCCTGACTCCAGGCTTAAACTCACCCACAGTGAAGTCATGACCTGAGGTGAAGTTGGTTGCCTTACCAACTGAGTCACCCAGACATCCCATGGACTTTTCTTTCCACGTAAATTATATTACTAAACCAGAATCAAATGAATTCATGTATCTGAAATAAGCAACCATTCTATCAGTCCAATTACTTCAGTAGTACCTTTTATTTCTATGACTCTTATAAATGTTTAGACAAGTATGACATTTAAAAAAAAAGGATATATGATGCAGGTAAAGGAACTGGAAAAAATGAATATTAACGAATGTCTACATTCTACTAAGTACATTGTTAGAGAAAAGAACCTAAATTTCTGATCTTGTCTAAGCTCAACCCAGCTACTAAATTTTTCCACATAGCTCTGACAGCAAAACTTCAGATTTTAACTATGCATATTTGACTTAAGCAGCATAAGTAAAAAAAAAATGAGGGGCGTCTGTGTGGCTCAGTCAGTTAAGCATACAAGTCTTTAAAAAAATTTTTAGGGATGACTAGGTGGCTCAGTCAGTTAAGTGGCCACCAACTTCAGCTCAGGTCACATTCTCATGGTTCGTGAGTTCGAGCCCAGAGCCTGGAGTCTACTTTGGATTCCATGTCTCCTTCTCTCTCTATCCTTCCCCTGCCCACACTCTGTCTCTCTGTCTCTAAAAATAAATAAACATTTAAAAAATTAATAAATAAATAAGTTTTAACATTTATTTATTTTTGAGAGACAAAGCACGAGTGGGGTAGGGGAGAGAGAGAGGGAGACACAGAATCTGAAGCAGGCTCCAGGCTCTGAGTTGTCAACATAGACCCAGACGCAGAGCTTGACCTCACCAACCATGAGATCACCACCTGAGCAGAGTCAGATGCTTAACCGACTGAGCCACTCAGGTGCCTCCTTCAGCATCCAACTATTGATTTCAGCTCAGGTCATGTTCTAACAGTTCGTGGGACTGAAAGCTGCTTTGAGCTCCATGCTGACAGTGCAGATCCTGCTTGGGATTCTCTGTCTCTCTATCTCTCTGCCCCTCCCCTTCTTGTGCATGCTCTCTCTCTCTCTTTCTTTCTCTCTCTTCCCCTCTCAAAACTAAATAAATAAATAAACTTTAAAAAATAAAATTTCTTTACTATATAATTGTCAAATTTAAAGGTTGTCATAGTAATTTAGTATGTTTTAATAGAAGTAAGTTGGAAACTAGATACAATTCTGGAAACAGAATGAAAGAAAAAATGGGTTCATAAAATAAGTAAACTATATAGAATAATGTTCTCATGTAAAATAAAAAATTTAGAAAGATAGCATTTTCTTCATTTGTACATAATATGACACCAAGAATAAATATGCCTTAAATTTTACTCATGTTAATATTTGATCAACCTTTGTCTAACATGCTGATTAAAATCTATTTCAAGTGTCAATCACTTTCTTTTCATTTTCATATCAAATGGATTTTATATCTTATGAATTAGTAAAAGCAAATCTAGTCTAGATTTTAGAAATAATGTACTGAAATATTATTTAACTTAAATAATAAATGAATCTTACACTCCCTGATATTATTTTATAAGTGTACCATTTTTGCTATATATTTTGCAATAAATTGAACTTTAAAATCCAATTAGTCTTTTGAGTGATTCTATTAGTATTTTAATACATCTAAAATCATACTCAAATTAATAATAGACTGAAAAACGTCCTTCTGTTTAGTAAAATCCAATCATTCTTTGTGCTTCAGTCTACTTTCATAAAGCCTGTCCCATATCCTCACCTCTGATGATATCATACAACATTATTCACTTGCAATTAATCACGTGCCATCTTGTGACCTCACTTTTATTTGTGGCATTTTTTCTATTTTTCACACAGTTATATCCTGTTTCCCTAAATGAACATAATCTCAGGGAGATTTCATTGTACTTAAAGCTGTTTCTATATAGAGAGCCACAAAAGACATATATGCATAATCTATTGACTGCATACAAAAATAAAGATATTGAAAGAAAAAAATGAAATCTATCTCTTTTGATGTCTATTCTTTTTTGGTCTTAATAGAAGATTTAACAGAAATCTTACATTTCTGAAGATACAGATAGCAAGTCTGTATCTACAATTCTACAATTAAATTCTACAATTTATGCAACTGAATTTAACTATATATATAGTTATATAGTTATATGTATATATACATATATACAATTTTTTTCTGTCATCCTAAAATTGTATTGTGTATACAGTTTAAGTTTTTAATTTTTGTTTTGTTTTTTGAAATAAACTTGACATGTTACATTTTGTAAATTTAAGGTATACAGCATGTTACTTTAACACATTTATACATTGTAATATGATTGCCATTGAAGCAATATTTCTCACATTACATCATTATTAGTACAATGTCATTGTCTATATTCATTATACTGTGCATTAGATCTCTATGGTCTGTACCCTTAAACAACATCAATCTTATTCCTTCACCTTCCATCCCTTGGTAACCACTATCTTACTCTCTATTTTTTTTTAACAAGTTTGACATTTTTAGATTCCACATATAAATGATACCATACAGTACATGTCTTTATTTTACTTAGCAAAATGTGTTCAACATCCATCCATGTCACCAAAATGGTAGAATTTCCTTGTTTATCTATGGTTGAATAATATTTCATTGTATATGTGTATGTGTGTATGTACAGCACACCTTCTTGATCTGTTCACCCATCAATGAGCATTTAGGTTAAGCTTAATTTGTTCCTCTTTATCTAGTTTTTTGAGGTATAAAGTTAGGTTATTTTATTTGATAGTGTTCAAATTTCTCAATATATGCAAAAATTACTACAGAATTCCTTCCTGGGACTGTTTTTGCTGCATGCCAAAAAATTTGATAATCAGTTGTATTTTCATTTTCATTTTTCAAGATAATTTTTATTTGCCTTTTGATTTTTTCTATGATCTATTAGTTGTTTAGAAGTATGCTGTTTAGTTTCCACAGCTTTGAAAATGTACTCACTTTCCTCTTACTGATTTCTAATTTCATGCCACTGTGGTCAGGGAAAATAGCTAGTATGATTTCAATTTCCTTAAATTTGCTAAGATTAGTTTTTCAGCCTAATATATATGTGGATCTATCCTGGAGAATGTTCCATGTGCACTGGAGAAGAATATGTATTTTGCTGTTGTATGAAATGTTCTGTATATGTCTTCTAAGTCTTTTAGTTCTAAAATGTTGTTCAATTCCAATATTTCCTTGTTAATTTTCTGTCTGGACAATCTATTCATTGCTGATAGTGGTATTGGAATCCCCTACTATTATTATATCATCTGTTTTTCAGTTAAGATCTGTTAGTATTTGCTTAATATATTTCAGTGCTTGGATGGTGAGGAGTGTAGATACAGATGACCCTTGAACAACATAGGTTTGAACTGTGTACATATGGGTTTTTAAAATAAATATAATACAGTAATATAAATAAATTTTCTCTTCTTTATACTTCCCTTAACATTTTTTTTTGTAGTTTACTTTATCATAGGAATATAGTATATAAAACATATAACATACAAAACACGTGTTAATCAATAGTTTACGTTACTTGTAAGGCTCTGGTCAACAGTAGGCTATTTATACTTAAGTTTTAAGGAAGTCAAAAATTATACACAGATTTTCTACTGCATGAGGGGTTGGTGCACCTAAACCTCACACTGTTTAAGGGTCAACTGTATTTATGATTGTTATATATTGATGTTTTGACTCTTTTATCATTATATAATGACCGTTTTTGTCTCATTACAATTTTTTGGCTTGAGGTCTATTTTGTCTGATAGTTGCACCTGCTTCCTACCATGTGCTTGGAGTATCTTCTTCTAGCCCTTCACTTTGAGTCTGTTTCTGTAGCTGACTCAAAGTAGCAATATAGTAGGGTCTTGTTTTTTTTAATTCATCCAGCCACTCAGTGGCTTTTGGTTGGTGAATTCAATCTATTTACATTTAGGTGATTACTCATATACAAGAACTTACCACTGCCATTTTGTTTTCTGGTTGTCTGTATCTCCATTGTTTCTTTTTCTTTGTGTTTCTATTTATTTAAATAAGGTTGATGATTTTCTATGATGTTTTTCTCAGTTTTCCCTTTTTGTATATTTTGTTTCTTTATTCTAGATTTTGTTTTGTGGTTACCATGAGGTTTGTATAAAATGTGTCATAGATAAAATAGTATTTTTTCTGCTAATCACAATTTGTCTTCTTTTGCCTCTACAAGTTCTATCATTTTCTTCCTACCCTTTTATATTTTTGTTGCCACAATTGTATCCTTTTAATTCTGTGAGTTTGTTACCAATCGTAAGAGCTACACATGTTTTTAATTCTGTTCTCCTTTTAACCTTTATGCTATAATTAAATATTTAACACCCGATTCCAAACTTTTCTGTTTCTGTCTACTTATCACCTTACTCAAAGTTGTGTGTACTTTTGTCTTTTTGTTTTAGGTAGAAGAGCTCCTTTCAACATTTCTTGTAAGGCAGGTCTACTGGTGGTAAACTCCTTCAGCTTTCATTTGTCTGGGAAAGCCTTTATTTCATATCTGACAAATAACTTTGTTGGATAGAATATTCTTGGATAGATTTGTATTTTTCAATACTTTGAATATGTCATTCTACTCTCACCTAGCCTATAGAGTTTGTGCTGAGAAATCTGCTGATGGTTTAATGGTGGTTCCTTTGTAGGTTACTTTCTTTTTTTCCCTAGCTGCCTTTGAAATTCTTTTTTTCTTTTTTTTTTAATCACTGACTTTTAATAGCTTCATTATAATGTGTCTTGGAGAGGGTCTTTTTGCATTAAGATGGTAAAGTGATCTATTAGCTTCACGGACTTGCATGGTTAATTCTTTCCCCAGGTTTGGGAAGTTCTCAGCTATTATTTCTTTGAATAACCTCTCTGCCTCCTTCTTCTTTGGTATGCCCATTATTCCCATGTTGGCTTTTCTAGTGTAATCTGATAGTCCTTATAAGGTTTTTTTCATTTATTTTAAATCTTAGTTTGCTCTCCTCTTCTACCTGAGTAATTTCCAGATTCTCATCTTCTAGATCATTTATTTTTCCCTCATCTGATCTGCTCTATTTCCAATGCTTTCTAATGCATTATTCATTCCTTTATTTAGTTCTTCAGCTCCAAAGTTTATTTGGTTCTTTTTTTAAAAATGTTCCTTTTTGGTAAAGTATTCTTTCAGTTCATTAATTTTATTCTTGAGTTCATTGAATTGCCTGACTTTTCATATAGCTCACTGAATTTCTTCATAACATCTATTTTGAATTCTCTATCAGTTAGATCCCAATCTTCTGTGACTTTGAGTCTGGTTGCTGAAGAACCGTCATTTTCTGTCATTTTCTTTTTGTAATATTGCATTACCATGATTTTTCATGAGATTTGCCTCTACCAGTGCATTTCTTATTTAAATAGTTTTGTTTACTTTGATTTTAATACTTCTACAAGTTCAAAATTAGAGGCCTTGATTTAATATTCCAACAGGTGACACTGTAGCACAAGTTTTTGGCTTCTCTTACCTGAGTTTGTATTGTGGTTATATTCGGGAGTGTGCACTTTCCGTTCATTATCCACTTCCTCTGCAAGAAGGGCCATGGGAACCAAGGTCAATGATTGTGCTGCTGAGGTCCTCAGTGTCATTGTCAGTGTTAGGGTAGCCAGACTTGTGGGCATTGCTTCTGCTGCCAGGGTTATAGTCTCTACTGCTGTTTCTGGAACTACTGGGTTCATAGGCACCAGAACTTCTACTGCATCCCTGGCTCTGCTGGTTCCATGATGTCTAATCTACTCACCTTCAGATGTACAGACATGGATCTTTCTGACACCCTGGTGTGCTGTGCACAGAAACCTTTGTTAGGTTGTGGGTATTCTACTGGTTATAAATATGAAGGGGAGAGACAAATGGAATGACTTATGCAGCCGTGATGCTGATGTCACTGCCAAAATATCTATTCTAATAATAGATAAAAATATATAACATGTTTAAATAACAACTAAATCTACAAATTTATTATTCATAATTTGTTCCTTCAATCAAGTCTCAAAATTTGAAGACTAGCATAACAAATCATTGAAATACTTTTGTATTTAAAGGGTCTCATGTTCAAAATATGCAAATTTTTTTTTAATTTTTAAGTGAGTTGGATTATTTCTTTGTTATTTAGTTACCTATATAAATTTAACACTGAAAAAGAAATTTAGAGATCTCATGGTTGGGTATCTCAGAAAATTTCTCTTTAAAACACAAAGTAAATCAAAACATAATGATTTAGACATAAGGTTCTATTTGTTCCCAGACAGTATTGCAAAAGCATATGTTTCTAAAAGTATCAGGAACCATTTTAAGAAAAATGGTTTATTCCTTTGATACTAAACAGCAGCATTAAAAGCAGCATTTTTGTTTAGAGAACATGAAAGTGCTTTGATCTAACTTTGATCAAACGTCTTAGAAGTATAAAGTTTACTTCAAAAAATCATTTTTTTATGAAAATATCTACTAATTTCATTTGTTTCACTAGTTGGTTAAATTATGGCATGCAAAACAGAGACTGTATATATATATTATATAAGACAAGATTTGCCCTTATATTTAGCACATTTAGAACTATGCCATATGTAGAATCAAACATAATTGCCTATATGGAGAGCTGTACTCTCCAGTACTTCATGGTACTCTTAAGCTCATGAAAGAATCTTGTTGCTAATATTTAAAAAATGGCACGTTAAATTCTGAATTATATAGTACTAAATATATATTACTTGCTTGTGTTAAAAGTGTTAATAGACATTAATTAAAACTAGAATATTATAAAATAGAAATGTTTTTATCCTATAAAACCTCTCACAGACATTAAGTTTTAATGAAAACATTGGAATTACTCTTCATTGATCCCCATATCTTCTCTTCCTCCCATATTTCCATTCCCAATAATTTGTTTAAGCCACACATTTTGATGTGGTCTTGACTTCTCTCTTTCCCTGGTCTACCCTTATGCTAATCAAATAACTCACTAACATTCTTTATTCTGCTTTCTTAATATTTCTAGAATCTATAATTTGTCTTCATCATGAAGACAATATTCAGCTAAGCCCATGATCTCTAGCTTGGTTTACTGCAACAGCCTATGAACTTAGCTACCTATGTCTTGTAAATAAACTCTTGTAATTCACTTTCTCTATGGCATTCCTTCACTCATTCATTGAACTAATATTTATTTAGTCACCTACTATGGAACAAGGCACTGTTCTATCTGTGACTAATTTTTCTAAAACTCAGAATTAATTGTATTATCTTCTTTAAAACTTTCCAGTGAGCTCACTTTTTTTCTGGGAAATCCAATTATTTAGAATCCTTGTATATCCTCATTACTTTGCTTTCTGTCAATACTGGTCCATTGCAAATGTTTAGATTTTTTTCTCTCGCTAAAATTTCCCTTTCCCCCAGTGCTTTGTTAAGACTCTTATATATCCCCATGTAGTACTCATGAAGAACACTCATTATATTCTATTGTAAGTGCCTCACTAAAATGTCTCATCTCTTAAAAATATGCTCCTTGAAAATAGAGATGTGCCTTAGTACTCATTATATGTAGACTATTCAGCAAGATTTGGAAACATCAGAATCTCACAAGTTACTGGTTAAACAAAGTCCTGGTCATATGCTAGGTTTACTTTTCCACCGTTTATATCAAACTTTTTAATCTTAAATAAAATATTAAAAGTATATACTGAAAAAGCTTATTAGGTACATTTCATGTCTCTCTCTCTCTCTCTCTATATATATATATATATATATAATTTTTTTTTTCTAGAGTCTGGACCACTCAGGAAGGATAATAAACCAAGAGTTATGCAAACCTCATAAGAAAGGTAAAGAAAAATTCTGCGACTGGCAGAATCTTTAGTATTTGGGTGTGAAGAATACTGGGAAGAATGCAGTGCAGTATCTGTGGTATCTCTGTCAAATATGCTTAACCTGAATCTAATCACAAGAAAATATCATACAAAAATAAAATGAGGAAAATTCTCAAAATAACAGGCATCAAGAACTCTAAAGACAAGTAAAGACTAAGGAACTGTTCCATATTGAGAGAGTTGAAGTAGACATGACTTCTTTAACACATGATCCCACAATCTGGGATCCCGGATTAGATCCTAGATCTTGGGTCCTGGATTAGAATTTATTTGTTTGTTTATTTTGCCATAATGGGTATCATTAGACAGTTGATAAAATTTACATGAGATCTTTGGATTAGAGGGTATTGTTAGTGTTAAATTTCTGATTTTGATCAATGTACTACATTTATACAAAGAATGCCCTTCCCTTTTAGTGATTATACACTGAAGTATTTAGGAATAATGGCACATCATGCTTTCAAATAGCTATCAATTGATTGAGAAATATCTAATGGGAGTATATGTGTGGGAACTTATAGGTCTGTGTGGAAAGAGAGAAAGAGAAAGAAAGAGAACAAACATAGTAAAGTGAGTAATACTAGAAATATTCGCAGCATCTGGAATTTCCTGTAGGGTCAATATTATTTCAAAAACTTTAAAAGCATAAATAATATCAGAGAAATAAAAAAAGAACTTATTAGGTGGAGAGCTATGGTCCATTAATATCCTTAAATGGAGAGTCATTCATGGAGTGGATGACTCAATGCAACAATGTACCTATTTTCTTCAACTTGATCTATCGTTTCAAGGCAATTTCAATAAAAATTATAGTACATTTTATTTTTGTAGAAATTTACAAGCTAATTATGAAATTTATATGTAAATGCAAAGGGGTAATATATCTAAGATTGTTTTGAAGAATAAAAATATATCTAGAGGTTGCACCATTCCGGATAGATCTACAGTAATTAAGAGAATGTGGTAAAAGTGCAAGGATAGGCAAATAGCTCAATGAAACAGATAAGCGATACATTGATTCATATTTCATCACCTGATTTATGCCAAAGTGCCTCTGCACAAAAATGAGAAAAGGTGATTTTTTTCAATAAATGGCATCCGGTCAGTTGGAATCTATATGAAAAATATGAATGTTCACCCCACCATACACAAACATTAATTCGAGGTAGTTTATAGACATAAATTTGAAAATTAAAATAAAGCTTTTAGAAGCTAACATAGGCAAATATCTCCAAGACTCTAGGATGGGCAACAATCTCTGAGTAAATATATAAGAAGATAATTTAAAGGAAAGATGGATAAGTAAGATGTTAAAAACTAAGAGACTATTTATCAAAAGACACCATCAGAAAGTGAAAATCAGGTCACAAGTGACAGAAGATATTTAAAATATATGAAAACAAAAAAGAACATATACAGCCACATGGAGAACTGCTACAAATCAATATTTAAAGGGGTGCCTGGGTGGCCCAGTTGGTTAAGCATCCGACTTTTGATTTCGGCTCAGGTCATAATCTCATGGTTCATGTGATCAAGCCCTGTGTTGGGCTTTGCACTGGGTATGGAGCCTGCCTAGTATTCTCTCTCTCCTCCCTTTGTCCCTCCCATGTGCTGACGCTCCCTTTCTCTCTCTCTGACTCTCTCTCTCTCTCTCAAAAACAACAACAAACAAATAATAATAATAATTAAAAAGTCAGATATCCCAGTAAAAAGTAAAAAAACTCAAACAAACACTTCACAAAAGAGGATACACAAATGGCCAATAGCATATGAAGAAATGTGTAACATCATTAATCATCAGAGAAATGAAAATTACCACTGTGCCATCTACCAGAGGTAGAAAGTAAAATCACTACAACAACAACAACTGATTATGCCAATTTTGAGTAAGGATGTGGGGAAGTAGAACTTTTTATGCTACTGGTGGGAGTTCAAGTTAGAAATCCACCTTGGAAAATAGTTTGCAGTATTTACTAAAGCTGAAAATATTCATGCTATTGCTCATCAATTCCATACCAGAAATATATACATGCACCAAAAAGTATGTACAAGAAGTTTTATGGCATCATTATTTGTGATATCTCTAAACTGGAAAGAACCCAAATGTCCATCAATAATGAAATGGAAAAATACAGTTTGCTATATACATACAGTGAAATATCATTCAATGAACTATTCCTATATGCAAGAGGGATGAATCTCACAGACATAATAAGGAATAAAATAAGCCAAGCTCAAATAATTCATACTGTTACACTCCATTTATGTAATATAGAAAACATTCAAATTTCTCAGTAGTGACAAATACCAGAATATTTTGTTTGGATACATCATTGATAGTCTTCTGGTGTGCTGATATCATTCTACATCTTGAGCTAGGTGACAGTTACACAGGTGAGTTAATTTTGCAAAACTCAGAGACATATGCCTAATATTTGTGCATTTTGCTAAATATAGAGTATGCTTCAATAGAAAACATTAAGTGAACAATAAGAAATCAAGCCCCCAGCTCATGCAGTTTGGTCAGCTTCATTGCAATTGGTAGCTCAGTGAAGATTAACAGCACTAAGCCACCAGAAATCTATTTACTTTAATAAGCTATTCTAAAACTTTTGAAAACAAATAGCAAAAACATGAAATACATATTGATGGCAATATGTGATGCTCAACATTTAGCTAAGAAAACATTTTTTTTTATTTTACACCTCATAGTTTTAAGATTGCCTTCTTCATACCTTCAAAGATTACCTTCAAAGAAAGACTGCAACTTCGACTGACTCTTTTACCCAAGATAGAAATACAAATATAGGAAGAAAATCTGAAAAGGAATTACCAATATAGTGTCATATTAAATTTCGGATCACATTATTTGACTATATTTCATTTTATTTTAAGTACTTACAGCATCCTTTATTGTAGAAATAAGAAGGCAAAATGCTTATTTGATCAAATATAAAGAAAACATTATCTTTTGAGTACTTGTCTCTATCACACATTTTGGTAAGGATAAGAATTACTATTTCTGGAATCTTCCCTATGTGGCTCTAGGTTAGAACTTGCTAATAAAAGTAATCTGTGTGAGATATGGAAGACAGAAGTAAAGCGAAAGCCATTATTTTCAAAGATCAGTCATGGTGTTTTAATCAGAGCAACTGTAGATGACTTTATAGGCTCATGCTGTCCCACTGTAGCAGATTTTGCAGAACTCTTCATGAACTCCCTCTCCATATCCCCATCTTTTGGCTAAACATACCTCATTATTGGACTTCCCTTTGAATACTAGCTTTTCCTCCCGCTCCAGTGAGTTAGGCTGAAGTTGTTAGTTATTGTTCCACTGATCTGGAGCATTCCAGATGTTCACACTAGCTCTTCCTGCTTTTGTGTCAGCTCTAATTCTTTTTATTAAACTCCTCACTCCCATAAAATTTTAATGATTCAGTTTTGCCTACTGAGAAGCTACTTTGACATTTCACATATTGAAGTTTTCTAACTTTACTGACACATTCACATATTTTTAATTAAAAAATGAACAGGATAACTTATTGACAGATTATTTAAATGCTTCAAAATAATTTAAAGAGATAAAACTCATAAAAATAAGTGCAATGAACAAATGTTAGCAGGGAAAGTATATTTTCTGTACTCTATATGACAACTTTAGATTTCTTTAGTATCCATACTTAATAACGTAACAATCTTCCTACTTTTAAGATTGAGTGGCTTCCTTTATTGATCTAAATGTCTTTGCAAACTTCACTAGGTAGTTAACAAACTTGAATTACTTGCCACAAGTTATTATTTTTTTAAATCCTTGTACTTTATCAAGGTTATAGGAATATTTCCAATAGATTTGGTTTTTGAAATATATTCTATGAAGCATAATAGCTATAGATATTAAGATTTTGCAATGTTAGCATTTTCATGTTAGAACAATGTCAATTAACAAAGGTCAAAAAGCATCCTTATTTATGATTAGCTTCAAATAAAGTAGGAATTTAAGTGTATTATCTGAATATCTGTTGACTACCAGATATTCACAGGTTACATACTTTGTGACATTTTTCAAAGATCCATAACACATAAATCCATAGATATTAGGTCTGTTTACCATACCCAATTCTAAACCAGGGACATCCTGCTTAGGAAGCATTCCATACATAAGAACTCTTTCCTAAGCAAGTACTGTCAATTTAATCTTTAGGAAGCCAGCTGTTAGCATGCTTCCCATAAGGTTTTATGAAATCGCACCCTCCACCTCTACCCTGCTATAGGAAAGAAATGAATAGCAGGTTTGCTGCTTTTTTACGGATCCAATGAGCTAATCCATGTAAAGTATGTAGTACAATGATGGGAAATATTAATAATGGCAACAGCAATTATTATTATCATTATTGGCTATACTGTTTTACACTGGGAGTTTACGAATGGTTGAAAATAATACAATAAGAGCTAAGATGTACTTAGTTTTGTGAAATGCAAAACTGTTGGTATCCTCTTGCATTCCTTTTGGTCTAATGACTTAGTGGAAAATATCTTTTTACCAAGCATATTTTAACAAAAAGGCTACAAACCACAACAATGAAGCATTAAAAGGAAGAAATAAGGAAAAAGAATGAATGGGAGAGGTAAGAGACAGGGAAAGAGAGAGGAAAGAATGAAAAGTATCAGTAGTATGAAAGGTTTAGATAACTCAATTTATGGTAACATGGAATGCTTTAGTAACACACAAAGTTTTGCTAGTAATTTGACACTTTCTTCTAAATGTTTAATTCAAAGGTGCATCACTAATTCACTTTTATTTCATAAAGTAAATAATATAAAACATACTTCCTTCACATTTCAATTACATTATTTACTATTACCAACTCAGAGAAATTATAAAAATAATTTTAACTATGTTGTCATACCAATAATCATCATATAAAGATATATTTACAATTCTATATTTTGCTGCAAAGCAAATATATTTTATTACAAAACTAAACCACTTGTGAGATGGAGTTATATTTAAAGAAATTTTTTAAATTTTACACTTTTGATAAAACATGGTGCAAGCATCTAAATATTAAAAGCTAATTTAAGCAAATCAATTGCTTTATTCTTCCTACTACTAAACAAGAAAAGAAAGAAGTCTAGGGAAAGAAGTTTAATAAGCTATTATCCAACACCTTAAAATCTTCCATTGTAAGGATTGTTTTGCAAGACATAATTGTTTCCACATAATTAAGTACCTACAAAAATAATGGTTTCAATGATTACCAAGGTTACCCAAGGCAAACACAATAAATTTAAAACGGGAACTAATCTAAAATGTGTTTCCCATATTCAGATCCATCAGAGACTAATAAGATCATACTCGAAATGAAGTAGCTATGTAAATGAGGGCACATGGAATATTCAATCCTTAAGTGACAAACTTTCTCTGAATTTCCTCCTCTTTCTCACTTAAAGAAAACTTTCTGTATTTTCAAGATTTTAGCAAGAAACAATGGCTCTGGTGGCCTCTTAAATTTGAACAGAATTTTGAATGGACATTATTACCTTTTCAATTTTCACTCCCTGGGGAAGAATGAAAATACTAAGAGCACATCCTGATGAGTCTGTAATTGAAAATAATTTTACCATTCTATTTGTGTAGATATAAAAAAAAAAAAATAGAAGCAATATTTACAAGGCAGTTAAGTTCTTTAACAAGGTTAACCAAAAGAGACAAATTCATCTAAAAATCTTAGTAAACAGCATAAACTAATTTGATTGATTACATTGTATAAACAATTATGTTAATAGGTAAAAAATAGGTTACCCTATTAAATTTTTAAAAATAAGTTTCAAATTATTCCACAAAATACAGTTTTCTGTATGTAGGAGATATAGCTAAAACAAAGTAATTCAAAAATAGGTCGGCAATAGTATAACAAACATACAGGAGTGAGCTGCTAATATCAGACAAGGTAGATTTCAGATAGAAAGCCTCAAATAAGAAAGAAAAGAATTGAGAGATTTTTTTTTCTACAGAATGTTTTCTAAGAATGTCTTCTAAGGTCATTTGTATTCCCGCCTTTATTAATTTTGGAATTGCTATAAATAAAGCGTTTTTCAGACTGTTCACTAATTAGGTAAAAACAACAACAACAACTAAGCATCCAAACAAACAAGAAAAGCCCCATAACTGATAAGCTGCTTCCTGAAATAACCCTGAAATGTTAATATAAAGGACTGGCTGGCAGAAGATGATAAGGAAGTAATAGTATTTTTAATTGGCACTTATTCTGAATACTTATAATACCAACTACATGAAAAGGTGAAAATTATTCTCTATTAACAAAAAACCAAATTTCTCTTAATTCAGTCAGAGGGATTCAAATGTAAAGAAATTATATAGTCACAATAAGAGGTACTTTATTTAAATGAATATTTATTTTTAAAACAATTGAAAAGAACAACCACATTTCTATGGTGATTGTACTTACTATAACAAATGTGTTTATTGGGAAAAAATAACCTTAGCTTGATGTCAGTTTCAGTCTAATGAGTGGAATAGACCCAAAGTTACATAGTTGGACAGCATAAAGTATAATATTCTCTGGCTGTATGATTCGATGGTAAATTGACAGAAGACCTGAGCAATAACTTAATGCTGCCACCAATCTAATTTCTAATTTTGGAAGATTTCATTTTACTTATCCCTTGTATCCTTACTTGTAAAATAAAAGTATTCATTTAAATGATAACTAATAACATTTTTATTTTAATATTTTGAGAGGTTTTCACTTTTTAGAAACTTTTATTGAGGGACACCTGGGTGGTTCAGTCAGTTAAGCAGATCTCAACAGTTTGCCAGTTCAAGCTCTGCATCAGGCTTCCTGCTGACATTGCAAAGTCAGCTTGGGATTCTGTCTTTCCCTCTCTCTCTGCCCCTCTCCTGCTCATGCCCTGTCTCTCTCTCAAAATAAATAAATACATTTTTTAAAAAGAATCTTTTTTTTGAAATATAGATGCTCATAATCATTATCTTCAAAACATTCCTTCCTTAAATTCACAAAATACATATTATATATCTTATATATTTATATAAGCAAATATGTAAGTTATATATCTATAATTAAAACAAATTTTCATAAAGTGATACTCTTGTTAAATCTGAAACACAATTTTCTCTTCTTTTCTCTTTTGTTTTATCTTTAAAAATATTGCCTTGATATACTGAGTTATTTATACAAGTATATAATTCAACAGTTTTTTTCTTCCATTTAACAAAATAGCTATGTTTATGCACATCAATGAAACTGTACTTTATTTAATCTGCAGATACTGATAGCTTTTGCAAGGATTGACATGTGAATGCTGAACAAATATTATTAAAATATTCCAATTTCAGTCAAGGAAAGTATGCAACAAAGTTATTACTATGGATTTAATAATGTACCTAGTCTTTAAATAAATGAACAAGATAAAGAGAAGAATGATAAGCCATCACATGGGTTTTTACTATTCTATAGATCATGTTCTTAACCTTGTGTAGGAAAACAGTAACTTAGGAGTTAAAAATGTGGGATGCTATCTAAAAGGAGACAGTGTCAATTAGAAGGATAGGTTCTCAGAGATAAATAATTTAAAAAAAAGAAAAAAGAAAAAAAAACCAGAGATATTCTGAAGCACACATTGGCACTGTCCATTTAAGCAGTGACCAAGGGGGAAAAATATAATTGTTTCATTTATTTATTGAAGTGTTATTTACTGAATACCTATTATTGGGTTTTTTCTACTTAATAATAATTACTAGGCACTGTTCTAGTTATTGAAGAGTACATTGAAGAAGACAGACAAAAATTTTCCTTAAAGAATTTTCATTTTATTGTGGTGAGACATACCCATGTCTTCACACAGTCTTCCCTCTATGACTATCTGTGTCCTAATTCCCATAAAAATACCAGTCATATTAGATTAAGATCCATCATAATGACCTCATTTTAACTTAATTACCTCTTTAAAGACCCTCTCTCAATTACAGTTAGTTCTGAGGTACTGACAGGATTTCCATATATGAATTTTAGATAAATACAATTCAACTCATGACAAAGCCCAAGGTTTTTATACTAGTTTATTCATGTAAGCACCTGCTGCCTAATACAT
Source organism: Hyaena hyaena (assembly GCF_003009895.1). NCBI lineage: Eukaryota > Metazoa > Chordata > Mammalia > Carnivora > Hyaenidae > Hyaena > Hyaena hyaena. The sequence continues at coordinate 272,599 of NW_024081674.1, forward strand.
ATCAAATTTTCAGACCCCCAGATACAACGCATATGCCCTGCACAAACCATATTGATTTTATAAGCAGTTTAGGCACAGTGAACCAGTTATCACTTCATGAATGGCTCAACTGCCAAGTTCCCCAGTGCCAGTCAGGAGAGAACTTTTCAAGTAGGCTTTTCTAAAAAATACCAGTCTCAGGCCTACTGCATTAACTCTTTTGTGCATAGGCAGGCTGACAAATTCAGGGTTATTTTTAATTTGTGATACATTTTGGGCTAAATATATACATATGTTTATTACAATTATCAATTTTTGCTTTGATTTAAAAAAATGCAAAAAAATATTTTTTGCAAGTTAGTCTATGGTAAGCAACTTGGCCACTACTTTCACTTTACTTATCCTCCAAACTTATGTAATTTAAAAAATAACGGAAAATCATCTAGTTATTTTGTATAATGTTAGCAGAATAAAGATTTCAAATTACAAAATCAAAAACAGGGGGAAAAGAATCTCTATTGTCTCTGAAACAAGCAAACAAATTTAGAAAAAACTAATTTTAGCCATTAGTTGAAACCACAGCCTATGAGAAAGGCTTATCCAACAAAGAAAGAAGATACTAACAGCAGGCACATACCTTATCCAATCTCCATTTGTGGGAGGATAAACCACAGATAAACCACAAAGTGTGTAACTGCTTTGAAGGAGACATGACAATATCTGTAAGAAAAATAAATGAAATCGGCATACCCTTAATCCAGAAGTCTATGTAAAAGAATGCTTATTGTAGAACTTTTGTAGCAAAATCTAAAAATCCATAAATAGAAGACTGGGTAAGTAAATAATGGTAGTAACAGCATTAAACCATTTAAGTATAGTTAAAAATAAATTAAATCAGTGTACTCATATTAAATGACTTTCAGTAAAAAAATGGAACATGTAAAACATACTTAGTAACATAAATTTGCTTATGTTGGAGAGGAAGAATTTCCTCTGTCCTTCAAGATTATTCTAGCTGGACTAAATCAAATTGACATGAGACAGATTAACAGGAGAAAATCAAATTTAATAGCATATGTACTAGAAATCCACATAGGTATGGAAATTCTAAAGTGAGGCAACATGATGCTTAGGTGAACTAAGGAGTGGGGGGAGGGGTCTGAAGATTCAAAGGGGGGAAAGATCATTAGCAGGAAGGTAAAAGGAGATGTGTGGAAACCAAGGTTGCCCCAGTATTCAAAGCAGTTTCTTAGGTAAAGAGGAATCCCTGTTAATAGCTCTATTCCTGGTACAAACAGACAGTTGAGGGGGAGGAAAAGAGATTTTTCTGAATCTGCTGTGTTTAGATTTTTTTTTAACTCAAAATAATCTTCATGCCAAAGTGGCCTAACAGGCAGAGGGGCTGCCCTTGGCGCCTACACATATGTATAATGATATACATCTTATCATTGTTTGCTTTTGGGTTGTGAGTCATAGGATCTTGGAATAAGGGTCAATTATTTTACTTTATATTATTTTGATTTTTACCCACACATGCTTTATTTTACCATTATAAAATTCTGCCTCCTCTGCCTGTAAGGGAAACCAAAATGATTAAATAAATTATTGGACGGTGAAATTTGAGGACTATCATAGGAATCAGTATCTCTTGAATTCAAGATAACATAAAAGGCCAGATTGATAATTCAGACTAACAGAACTCAAAGATCTTACTCCATATCAAGTTTTAAGTGTCAATTAGATACTAATAATTCCAAAAATACATGTAATCATGTGATAGGTAAAACAAAGAAGTCCATGATCCCTAGTGTAGTTGCTCAAGTCCTATTATACAACATTAGATAGATGCACACGTTAATAGATGAGGTTCCTATGAAGGTTGCACTTACTTACTTCACTTTCATATAGTAACCAACTCAGGTTATATGACACTTCTATTTTCTAGAGAGAAGGCTACATTGGTTATGTAACATTCCCAACCAGATATTATCCATAACTCCAGTTTGTTTACCATAAACAAATCTAAACAGCTAGGCACATCCTGCTAAAAATATCCTGTATAAAAAAATTATTTTGCTAGCAAAAACCTCTGTTGTTGTTGCTGTCCCAATAGGATTGTTATCAACATGTTTAGAAGGGGATTAGTTCAGCTTCCTTGCCTTTTTTTCTTTCCCTGGAGCACCCCCAATAAAAGAAGAGACTGTATTGCAAACCTGCAACTTAACTTCCTTCTTTCCAGATGACAAGCTATGTTGGACATACGGATCCATTATATTTACATTAGAATGAGAACAGAGGTAGTTAATTCTTAAAAGCCAAAAAAGAAATTAGAATTTAATTCAAAGTGTAGTGAATTTACATTCTTCATTAAGAACAAAAAATGACTAAAATGGATAAAAATAAAAATAGATTTTGATAAATAGATGAATAGTATCATAGTGAATTATTGAGTATGTAAAGTAGTTTAGAGATTGTATCTTTAACATCTGAGATAGAATTGAGGAGAGAAACCAGTACATCAGTCCTGCCCCTCATGTCTTATTCAGGCTCTGTCAGGGTCATAGTGGTACACACTGAAGATAATAAAATTATACCATGTCGTAGTTTTATTGTTATTTTTCTATTATTCCCTCTAATTTTAAACTGATAAAGTCTAAAGTGACAAGTACATAACTGCATAGTTTGTTAATATTTAAGGGTAGGGGGATCTGGAGAAAGGTGGTCAAAATGTGAAAAGTTCCAGTTATAAGATAAATAAGTGCCATGGATATAATGTACAACATGATGACTATAGTTAACACTGCGTTTAATATATAGGAAAGGTGTTAAATATGTAAATCCTAACAGTTCTCATACCAGGAAATTTTTTTCTTTGTTTTCCTTTTTTTTTAAATTATATCCATATGAGATGATAGATGCTAGCTAAACTTACTGTGGAAAAAATTCACAATATATGTAAATTAAACCATCATGCTGCATGCCTTAAACTTTTACTGTGATGTATATCAATTATATCTCAATAAACCTGAGGAAAAATATTTTTAATGTAAGAAATAATTTTATTTAAAAAACGATGTGGAGAAAGAATTGTTTGCTGATTAAGAATCCCTTAGAACAGAACCAATTTCGAAGCTTTAAGATGAGAGGCAAATTCATTTTTCTAAGCCCAAATTTCCTCTTTGTAAAATGGAGTTTGTAATAACTGTCTTCCAATGTTAATGAAAGGGTTTCACAATGCACGCCTTGCTAGCTACCTAACACAATGAATGGTACATCATAAGCATTAGTTATCTGTTGTTATGTAACAAACTGTCCCAAAATGTAATAGCTTAAAACAACAGACATTTAGTATCTCACAATTCTTATACCACAGGAATCTGGGCACAGCTTAGCTGGGTGCATCTAGTTCAGGGTCTCTCACAAGGCTACAATCAAGCTGTGGCCAGAGCTGATATTTAAAAAAACAAACTGCAGCTACTTGATAAATACAACAAAACTACTCATTTTACTGGATAGGATTTTCCAACAATTTCAAAAACAATTTTTCTGCCACACCAAATGTTTATCACATAATCAATCTCACTAATAACAGTGATTAGGATTGTGAGGGCAACATATTCCAACAATTAAAATGAAAAGAAAAAAATCTTACTCAATGGAGAAAAGACAAGTCTTTCCAATAAATGGTGCTGGAATAATTGGATACTCACATGTAAATGAATAAAACTCAACCCACTCATAAAAGCTAACTCAAATGGATTGAATATGTAAATGTAAGATCAACTCATGGATTAAATATGCAAATGCAGATCTGAAACCCAAGAAACTCCTAGGAAAAAAATGTAGAAACAAAGTTCCCTGACATGGATCATAGTAATAATTTTTTGATTATAACAACTGAAGAATAAGCAACAAAATAAAAAATAAAGAGGACTACAACAAACTAAAAAACTTATGCATAGCAAAAGAAACTATTAACAACCTACAAAATGGAAAAAAAAATGCAAACAATATATCTGTTAAGGAGTTAATATCCAAAACAAAGAACTCCTACAACTCAATAACCAAAAAAAAAAAAAAAAATCCAAAAATCCAACTTAAAAATGGGAAAATGACCTGAATAGACATTTCTCCAAAGAAGATATATGAAAAGGCCAAAAGATACATGAAAAGATGTTTGATATCACTAGTCATTAGGTAAATGCAAATTAAAACCAAAATGATATATTAAATCACATCTACTAAAATGGCCATTAACAAAAAGATAAGGAATAACAAATGTTAATGTGGATATGGAGAAAAGGGAACCCTGTGCACTGATAATGGAATTTTAAATTAGTACAGCCACTATGGAAAAACAGTATGGAAGATCCTAAAATAATCAAAAATAGAACTACCATATGACTGAGCAATTCTTCTTCTGGAAATATATACAACAGTAACAAAAACACTATCTCAAAATCATGGCTCCACCCCCATATGTACTATAGTATTATTTACAATAGCCAAGACATGGAATCAACCTAAATATCCATCAATGGGTCAACGGATGAATGGCTATTTCACACACACACACACACACACACACACACACACACACACACACAGAGGATGGAATATTATTTAGCCAGAAAAAAAGGGAAATCCTATCTACCATACATGACAACATGAATGGACCTTGAAGGGACTATGCTTAGTGAAATAAGTCAGACAAAGAAAGACAAATGCTGAATGATCTCTTATATGTGGAATCTAAAACAAGCAAGCAAAAAACCCAAAAATTGAAAAATAATACCACCCACCACCACCACCACCAAACTCCTAGAAAAAGAGGTCAGTCTTGTGGTGACCAGAGGTGGGTGTAAGGTATCGAAAAGTACATATTTCCAGGTTTTTAAAAATGTTTTATTTATTTCTGAGAGAGAGAGAGAGAGAGACAGGGTGAGCAGGGGGTAGGGGGGTCAGAGAGAGAGGGAGACACAGAATCTGAAACAGGCTCCAGGCTCTGAGCTGGCTGTCAGCACAGAGCCCAACATGGGGCTTGAACCCATGAACTATGAGATCATGACCTGAGCCAAAGTCGGGCACTTAACCGACTGAGCCACCTAGGTGCCCCGATATTTCCAGTTTTAAGATAAATAAATACTAAGGATGTAATGTAGAGCATGATGACTATGACTAACAATGCTATGTAACACATAGCTAAAACTATATAGAAAAATTATTAAGAGAATAAATCCTAAGATTTCTCATCACAAGGAGAAAATTTTTCTCTTTTATTCTTTTCTTCATTTCCTTTTTATTGTATTTATATGAGAAGATGGGTGCTAGCTGAACCTACTATGGCAATCATTTCATAATATATGTGAATCAAACCATCATGCTATATGTCTTAAGCTTAAACAGTGCTATGTCAATTACTGCTCAATAAAACTGGGGTAAATTTTTAATTAATTAGTAAATTAATCAGTAATGTCCCTATTAATGCTACTCAAAGTGATGCTAATAATAAAATTATTGATTGAACATCTCTACAGACCATGCATTTTGCTGTTTTTAATCGACTTAACTCATCTAATAGCCCTATAAAATAAAAGTTAGCATTGTGAAAATTTTGGAGCAGAGGAAACTAAAGCCAAGAGTTGAAATAAATAGGATTCAAACCTCAAGTCTACATTATTAATACTGTACTATACATTCTTGTTGCCTTTTACTATCAAGGAATTTTCCCCACCTGTGATGTGCTGCATGACTGGTTACCTTAATTTTATCCTATTCTCATTTGAAACCTTAAACTGGACATAATGTTTCTTTTATTTTTTTTTTAAATGTTTTATTTATTTCTAGGAGAGAGAGAGAGAGAGGTAGAGAGAGACAGCGTGAGCAGGGGAGGGTCAGAGAGAGAGGGAGTCACAGACTGAAACAGGCTCCAGGCTCTGAGCTGGCAGTCAGCACAGAGCCCGACGCGGGGCTCGAACCCACGAACCGCGAGATCATGACCTAAGCGAAAGTCGGACGCTTAACCGACTAAGCCACCCAGGTGCCCCTGGACATAATGTTTCAACATTACTTTTTATTTAATATTTCACTATGATTTGTTTGTGTTATCATCTAAAATACATACATTGGGAATAAATGAAGAATTTTCCCAGTTGATACTTAATTTGGTTCCCTTCTTTCTGCATGGTCTGCATCACTTAACAAGTCAGAAATCTGTATTTACTGTCAGCTTTTCATCATCAAGATAAATATAATATTGAAAAATAATAATTCTAGTGTAATTTAGAATTTAATCTAATTTAATCTAAATTAAATTTAGAATTTAATCTTACCCACTTAAATGGGTAAGATACTGACAAAGAGATATACCTTTTAATTTGAAAAGATACTGTGTGGTCTTTACCATATTCTTGTGTGTGTGTGTGTGTGTGTGTGTGTGTGCGCACTATTTAATAATGACTAAAATGTAATCAAGAAATGAACAGCCTGAATGCCTAGCACAGTACTGTGCACTGCTGACCCAGGAGATCCAAGCAATGTAACTCTCATCAAAAGCACCTAGAATCCTATTAAGGGCCTAAGACCCAGAGAGAGTCATCAAGTAATGAGAGATAAAAAAATCAATAAAGGCAATAAAAAATCAGGTGTTAATTTCCTCTGCTGTAGTGGTAGTATTGTACTAGTGATAGGGACAAAATTTCTCTTAACATATTTTTTAAATATAAATTTCCATATTCTCTTTTGTAAAGATCATAATTATTTGAAAAAATCTAAAACACCAGCAAAGAAGTTATTTTACAGAAATATAGAAAAGCAGTTAACATTTGATAAATTACATATCTTCAGAGAATGGTTTACTTCAATATTTGAGTCAGTTCTCATGGCAATAGGAGGTGTGTTTAATCAGAGGCAGTAGCTAACCAAAAGCTAAGTAAGCTTTTACCTACCAAAAACAGACCACTTCAGAAAGTTCTCATTTTTTTTTTTGCCTACTTTTGCTGACTCAATTATGGGAGGTTAAATAAAATCATTATATCTCTGTAAGTCTTAGAATCATTTAGAAACACACACACACACACACACACACACATATATACGTATATATATATCAGGATGATTCTGATATCTATAATTTTGTAATTTCTAGACAGATCCTTATTTTGAGCCCTCTGTCTAATCACTATATTAGTGACTATCACAATAAAACCTTTTTTGACATTCTCAATATATCCAATTTTCTCCATTAGCAGGACATTCTGTAACTTTTCATACTTGGTTGAATGGTGTCCTACCCTAAAATTTAATCCACTCAGAACCTCAGACTATGAAATTATTTAGAAATAGAGAATTTGCTGATGTGGTCTGGTTAAGATGAGGTCATACTGAATTACTGTGGGCTCTGAATCAAGGATTGGTATCCTTAGAAAGTGTTATACTAGTGATGATTTGAAAAGCACATTAATGTTCACTCCCTCTTGAGGATGAAACCCCAAGACTTCCATGTAAAAAAGCTTGATCTAAACACCTGGAATATGAAAAGAACATCTGTACAGAGTGGTCCAGCAATCCCAACCATTCAAGCCATCCCAGCCAAGGCCCTGGCTGGACATGTGAGTGAAGCCACCTAGATTATTCAGCTCCAGCTGAGCCAATCCAGACTAAAAAAGAAATGTCAGTTGACCCAGAGATTTGTGAGAAATAATAAATCATTGTTTAAAGCCATTAAATTTTGTGAATGGTTTGTTACAAAGGAAAGACCAAGATAGCCTCTGAAAAGACCTGGAAGTTCATGAAACTTCAAACACATGCTCCTCTGTCATCTCCAAGAATACTACAAATCCTTCTTCACACATAACCATCATGGACTTTCTGCTTCTCTATTCTCACATTCCAACTGCTTTCCTTATAAAAAGAACTTACTTGTTGGATGTGGGGTTTTTTTTAGGGAATTCATTTGCTTTGCTGGTGTGACTGTTCTCTCTAGAATTCAAGATTATCTGGCCTTGTCAGCTTCACCATAGCAATCATTCCCATCAGCTCTGTTGTTTTTAAAGTAGGTGAGATGGGGAAGAAACCAAAGTTATTACAGTGTCGCCTCAACTGTCTCTCAAATCCATTCTTTCCCCTTCATTCTTATAGACTCCTTATTTCAGGACTTCAGTGTTTCTTGACTATGTAACTACACATAGTGAAGTCTCTCAGGCCTTCTGTCCAACCCCAAAAATCCATCCCCCATATTTGTTGCCAGAATACTCCTCTAAGTTGAGAATTTGCTTAAAACCCTTTGATGGGTTCTCATTCAGGTATGCCCAAGTCAAGACAAAAAAATATACTGGGGGTTCACTAAATGTTCGCTAGGCACTATGCTAAGTGTTGTGCATATTATATTGAATAAACCAACAGTTGCTTTCCAGGAATTTCCATTCCCTTCAAGAAAGATTGACAGGTAAAGAGATATTTTTGATGTAATATGAAAAATGCTAAGATGGAGGAAAGCACAGAGGAAGCAAATTTGGCTAAAGCTTAGAATGCCAGAAAAACTTTAGAGAGATGATGACACTTAAGCAGCCTTAAAAATTGATTGAAATTAGCCAAGCAATGAAGTGCACAGGACTGCCAGGCAGGGGATAAGAGCACAGCAAAAACACAGTCTTGAACCAGCAGGTTCAGTTCCACACACAAGTCCACATCATTTGAGACCCAGTTTTGAGAGGTGGTGAGGGAAGTTGTGTCTTCAAAAGGGAGAAGAGAGCTGTGTCTCTTCTATATAGGCAGTATAATATCCCTCACAGGTATCTACATTTTAATTCCCAAGACCTGTGAATATGTGTGTTTCATGGCAGTGAGGAATTAAGATCGCTAATGGAATTAAGGTTGCTAATCAGCTGACCTTAAAATAAAGAAATTATTGGAGGTCATCTAGATGAGCCCAATATAATCAACAGATTTTTAATTATAGAGAGGAAGGCAGAGGTCTGAATCAGAGAGACATTTTGAAGATGCTACATGCTGGATTTGATGTGGGTGAAGGTAAAGCTTCTAGAAGCCATAAAGAGGTAGGTCGGATATTGTGTCCAACTCCTCCAGAAGAATGCAGCCTTGCCAACACCTTGTTTTCAGTAGAATGAGATTCATTTCATGCTGCTGACCTCAATTATTGTAAGATAATACCTTTATGTTGTCTTAAGCCACAAAGATTGTGGTAATTTGTTACAGTAGCAAGAGAAAACTACTACAGGGGCCAAGTCACAGAGGCTGCTATATACTTTGTTAAGTCTTAGGGCTATTGGAGATTTACTACCGGGGGGAGAGAGATGGCATCAGAGATCACTTTGATAAAAGATGGCTTGTTGGGATGAAAGGTGGCAAAGAGATAAGGCTGTGGTGATCGCACAGACAAAAGAATGATGAGTGGCTTAACTGAGGGAGTAGAATACAGGTGGATAGGACAGGACCAATTAATTTCAGTGATAAAATCATTAGGACTAAGAGGTCAACCGAATGTGGGGAATGTGGGGAAAGGTAAGTATTTAACCACTATTTCTCAGTTTCTGACTCGGGTAGATACTGATATTGTCACTGAGATGGGAAATACAGGAAGAACAGGGCTTTAGCTTTGTCTTGTTTTGGTGAAGAGGTGGGTTGAGACTTAAGTACGTTGAATTTGAGACAATTGTGAGACATCCATGTGGAGAGGGGCAGTGGACTAGATCCTAAAATCAGATTTCCAATTTAGGAGTCCTATGCATCTGAGTGCCATTAAAACAAATAGAGCAGATGTAAAACTAGCGAATTGATTAAGAAATTGCCTCTGGGGCTATTGTTAAATAGTAATTATCATTCTCCTTAAACCTTTGGGGGGGAAAGAGGCAACTATTGGCAAGGCTGTTTGAAAAATGTGGTGAGTATTTAGCACAGTATCTAGAGTTAGTATATTCTCAGTAAGTAGTAGTTATTACTACTAAATAGCTCAGAAATAAGAAAGAACAACAGTGGGTTAAAGAATATTAAAGGTCTAAGTCCACATTGCTGACAAATCAGATACAGTCTGGGCCCTCAAAGTCTTTCTAGTCTAGTTAGCTCCTTGAGGACTGGGCCAAATATTACTCACCACCATATCCCCAGTGCCCTGCTCACTGATGGGCCCCAAGGAGTCAGGTATTTTATAAATTCTGGCTGGATGGTTGACAGGAGGCGAAAAGGGGATCTAGGAGAAGGCAAGGAAGGCAGAAAGGAGAGAATAGAAGAGAGAGAGGAGAGAGCTGGAAAGGAAGGAGGAGACTAGAGGAGAAAGGAGGGCAGGAGAAAGGCAGTGAGCCTCAAAGGAACCTAACGAAAGTGCCTTATGTGAACCTGGAGGGGGAAGGTGGGGATGGGGTGCTTTCAGTGGATGAAAGGAGGCACATACAGAAAACCAGCCCTCTGTCCCTAGAAGGGGCTGTACAATTGCTCCTGGATTTTGGTTTTTGCCCTCTCCCTCCACTTCCCCACTTCCCTCCCCCCTCCCCTCCACCCCCCTGCACCTCCACCCTCCCGCGGGCCAAACCATAGCTCCTTCCTTGGAGGCCAGGAAAAATCAGCCAGCCACCCGCCTACAAAGTTTTCAAAGTTTGGATTTTGGTTTGGCATGACTGAGCGGTACTGATTTCAGAGAGAAATAGTACACTGACTTGTGACTCTCAGACCAGGCTCCTGGGACTTATTTCCCCAAATCTGGGGCGCTCGTGCCGCAAGCACCTCCGGACGGCAGCACCCTTCTAGGGCCTCCAGGTTCGGAGCCTGGAACGCCGCGAGCGTGGGGCCTCGCGGACGCGGGGTACTGGCCATTCCGGGTCCAGTCGCGACGGAGGGACGACGACGGGGAAAGGGGTGCGAGGGGAGGACCCACACGGGCGGGCGGCTGAGGACAGAACGGCCCGGGCTGGCGATGGAGCTGTACCTCAGCGCCTGTTCTAAGGCTGCTAGCGTCGCTGCCACCAAAACGGCTACCAGTGGCCTGGCCTCGGAGAGCCAGCAATGCGGAGACGTGAGTGGCAGGCAGGCAGCCAGCCCGGCGTCGCGGTCCTTGGCCCGGGCTTCCGGCCCGGCGGGCGGGGGCGGGGAGAGCGACCGACCAGTCGCGCGGTTCCTAACCGCCCGCTCCTGGCGCCCTCGTGCGGCGCAGCCGGTGGCGGTGGCCGGGGCTGCGCTGGCCGCCACTGGCTGGTGGTGGCCCGGGCAGCGGGAGGTCTCCCGGGGCTGTCTGGTAGGGTGGGACCCTTCGACCTTGACCGTTTGACTCTTCAGTTCATTTGGCTGGAGCAGGGGTCCATTTGCCTAATACCTAAAGGGAAAGACCAAACTCTCCAATTGCATCTGACAGGGCGTGCACAAAACCCAGTTTCCAGGGGTCGGAGTGGGTCAACTACTGGATCTGCCTCTTGGGGTCAAGTTGCCTATGATCCCAGGAAGCAACACTGTATACTATACTACGAAGTTAAGTGAAAAGGTAAAGTAATTTCTCATTGTCTTACGTTGGTTTTCTTTGCCCTTTTCTACTTGCTGTTAGATTCAGGAACTACATCATACAAAGTCTGTTTAGGGAATTTGCGCTAATATACAGAGAAAAAAATAACCAACCCCATATCTAACCTAAGGTATTGTTTAGGATGCATATCAGGCAACTTCATATAGTATAGTTTGTGCAGAATCTTGGGCTAGAAAGTTTAGATTCTTAACTCTGTCTTAATTTATAATTTACGGAACCGCGTTGACATGTCTTTATACTATCGCTTTACATCTACCTATTTAGTGAGATTTTGTTGCAAACCTATTTGGTTGAGAGGGGAAAGGTTATCAGTGCTAGAGCTGGACATTTGATTGTGTTATGATTTTAACCAAAAATAAGTTCGACAAAACTCTCATTATAGAACACTTTTCTACGATTTTATTTTGAGTTGTATTCTATTTCATATACTAAGTGAGAAAAAAAATGAAGTTGAAATGAGTTAACACGTTCAGGATTTAACTAATGACTGCATGATTTGCCCCAGCCTCCTCAACCAGTTTTTTCCCAGCCAATCCAGAGCCTCAGCTTTTTCCACTTGAGGTCTTTTATACCTACTCACACATACTACATAGTGTTTCTGTGCCTTTGTTCCTTTGTTCTGTGCCTTGCCTCCCAAACCTGGCATATTCTTTCCTCTTCTGCCCAATCTGTGAATTTGAACGATCTTTCAAGATTCTTTCTGATTACAGCTCCCAATCAGCTTATAGTTCCTTAAAATTTGTATTGCTCTTGGTTTGTATAGTTTTCCTCAACAGTATAATTTTATGATTATAATTTTGTTTTAAATCATCCTGGAGTATAGTATGCTTCCTTCAAACCCTTTCATGTTTTTAGTCCTCAGCACCTCCGCATCTCTACCCTCAAACCTCACCAGCCTTTGACCCAGTAACTAATGCTGAAGAAAGTGCAGGGCATTCTTTTTCAGTGTTTCTTTGATCAATATTTAAAAAAAAAATTATGAGGAAGAATTCTGAGTGACCCTCCTGCCCTTCTTTTATCTATGATGTCATCAGAAATGAATAACCCCACCCAAAAAAGGGGGCACCTGGGTGGCTCAGGTAGTTAAGTGTCCCACTCTTGGTTTAGCTCAGGTCATGATCTCACAGTTAGTCAGTTTGAGCCCCGCATCCAGCTCTGTGCTGACAACAAGAGCCTGTTTGGGATTCTCTCTCTCCCTCTTTCTCTGCCCCTCCCCCCTCACACGCGCGCATACGCGTGCCCTCTCTCTTTCAAAATAATTTTAAAAAATGAATAAGCCCCCTTGGTATTTGATACTTGCCTAATAAACAGCTTTAACCTGACTGATCCTAATAAATGTGATTTCCTATAGTAAGTTTAGGATGTTGAACTTTTGCTGTGATGGTTGTATGTTTCTCAAAACCAAACTTGGGCTACTGACCTTTTAAACATATCCATTCATTGGATATATCTGGGTGGCTCAATTGTTAATGTCCAGCTTTGGCTCAGGTCATGATCCCACAGGTTTGTGGAGTGGACCCCCACATTGGGCTCTGTGCTGACAGTGTGGATCCTGCCTAGGATTCTCTTTCTCCCCCCCCCCCCTCTGCTCCTCCTTAACTCATGCTTCCTTGCTCCCAATCTCAAAATAAATGAACAAACAAAAAAAGTATGTTTTTTTCATGGAAAATATATAGTTTTCCTTTTAAAAACAAATTTGTTCTGTTAGAATAGAGCAAGTTCACTAAAAATATGCCACCTCACACTGTTAGACTGAATCACATCCAAACTAGCTTTCCTAAAGACATGCTTGAAACCTCTAACATCTCTTCTGTAGGGTGTAAACTTAGCCCAGTCTATTGTTTGCTTATTCAAATATACCATTTCTGTCAAATAATAATTCACTTGTCAATTACTTTTTGAAAAGGTGTCCTCTCTATTCTTTATTATATTCATCCCCCCAAACTATCTTTATTTAATCATAATTAGTCACCAGACTATTTCCCTGAAGAATGACTTTGTGAGACCCTTCTTTTTCTTTCAGTACAATCTCCTCAATAAAGTAAGGCTTTATGTTTACACTTTTAGTTTTTTGTTTTGTTTTGTTTTGTTTTGTTTTAAGGGAAACTAATCACTGTAATTGACAACAGAATGGTTACCTTGGCTCCAATGAATGGATATATTTAAAAGGTCAGTAGCCCAAGTTTGGTTCTGAGAAACATACAACCATCACAGCAAACATCCCTTAGATGTTAACATCTTTGAAAAAAGATGTCAGTGTCTTAAAAAAGTATCATCAGTCCACTCCTTGACTCATGATTGTTGATTATTCCCCTTACAGGAAAGATATGGGCTTATATCTGGTCTCACTGAATTCAAGACAGTGTCCTATGGGATTCTTTTCTTTGCCTTCTCAGAGAAGCATTGGTAATTAGTGAATTCTGCTTTATGATTTAGGTCCTTGGAAGAGATTGAGCTGGTGTCAAACAAGGGGTCAGAAACTTATCAAGGAAGCTTTTAAATAGAAAAGGAAAGTTAGCATCCTATCATTCGTAGAGCCTGTCCCTTTGCCTACCTATGAAACATCCTCCCAACCTACCTGGAGGGAGTTCTTTATTGGGTCCCACCCAGCCAGGCTCCTTAGTGTTCAGAATCTGACTGAGGTGGCTACTATCAGACTGAACACGGAGGTTACAAATCGGCACCTGCAGACAGATCTGGATTGGTGCAAAATGTGTGGGGTTTTATCAAGTGAACTGAAGGCCCACAAGCCATGCAGGGGCTCTCAGGTTCACCACATTTTCCACACATTCCAGTTGCCTTTCACTTGAGCCAACTCCTGGTTTGACTATACTTGAGACTAAAACGTCATTTTTTCTGGCCAAGAAAACTTAAAGGAAAGCAAAAAGAAAATTGCAGAGGCAATATTAGGACGATTTCCACACCCACTCATGTCCTCTACTTTTTCCCTTTCAGAAATTCCCCCATAACCCATTATCACCATCCTGCCATTGAAAAATGGACTAAAAACTCATACACACAAAACAATCCACCTCCCTTTTGTAATGTTTTAATTTACAAATGGGATTAGATCATTCATCTGTTTCCTCTAACGTAACAGAGAAACATGACTATTAGCTGATATTTTCCTTCTTTTATATATTAATGACTATTGTATACAGTGGTGGTGGTATTTGGTCTTTATACATATGAAGAAACTTCAATCTTATCAATATCTATTTTTTAATGTTTATTTTTGAGAGAGAGAGAGGTAGTGAGTATGAGTGGGGGAGCAGCAGAGGGAGAGAGTGAGACAGAGAATCTGAAGTAGGCTCTGAGCTGTTAGCACAGAGCCCAATGCGGGGCTCGAACTCACAGACCATAGAGCCATGACCAGAGCCTAAGTCAGATGCTTAACGCTGAGCCACCCAAGTGCCCCATTATCAATATCTTTTATAATTGGCTCTTCAATATGTTGAACTTCGTAATATAGACCTCGATTTTTTTTTTTTTCCTGACTGTAGCATTCAGGGATCATTGGGTTTCTTGTCTTAGATAAGACCTCAATTCAAAATAACTCTTTAATCGATTATCTTTAACATCTGATTTTTAATTTCTACTATTTTTGTTAAACCTGTTTTCATGAATCTTGATGAAAGGCTTTCTATTTTCTTCATTTTCAGATTATTGATATATAATAATCATAATTAACATTATCCTTTTATCATTTAAATGAAGTGAGTACGTTGACCTGGAAAAGGGAGGAGTAAAAGAAAGCTTTAGGTTTCTTTATACATTAAAGCAAATTTTATTCTATTCTATTTCTTCCCTTTTCCTTCTTCCTTCTCTGGCTCAGGACAAATGACTGATGGAGATCAGGGAAGGAATTAATTGAATAAGAGTAAGTTTTTAGAATAAGGTCAGTGGGGAAAAGAGGGAGGAATAATAAATTTATGTTGCCTAATCTGAGTCTTTTCTGACTCTCGTTTTTCTCGACACCAAATTGTTCTTGCATGCTTTATTTTCAATGAACATTCCAGTAATTTCAATAGGTTGACATTTAAAAGTGAAATTCATTAGTTTTACCTTTACAATATTTTAAAATCTGTGTTTGCAGCTTTTTCGACCTTCTTACGGTTTTAACCTGACTGATCCTTACTGTCGACTTTTGGAAAACCAATATAAAAGTCTCCATGATCCACACTTAAGAGCATACTATAAGCGCAAAGATATCCTGAGAAGATTAAAGAAGGGTGGCTATATCACCAGCAATAATAAAGTGGGTTAAAGGTTAATTCTTTTTAATCATTGCAAACCTCTAAGACTTGATAAAGCTTGCTTCTATACCTTACTACAGGGTCTGTATCACCTTTAACTTGGTCATGAGAAATACTTAAGGAAAAATTTCATAAATTACTCAGTATTTGGGGGAAGGAAAACGAATTGTTTTTTCTAAATGAAACTACTTCTTTCCTCCCTCACCTTTTTTTAAAATATCAAATTATGATTACCAAATAATTTGAGGAGGTAAAGTAATTTTCCCAACTGTATCATAGTCCTCTTTCTCTGTCTCTAATATCACTCTATGTTTGCCAAGGATTATGTCCTGTAAACTTTTTAAAAGCTTGAGACAAAATAGAAATCTAGCAAAATCAGCCTGAAAGAATAGTGATGGGCTATATTCTTATTGGGGTTGAATATTATTATTACATTGGTCTTTTAAAATCTCAAGTTGTGTGTACTAAATTGTCTACCATGGCATAATGCATACTAATAAAGTAATAGTTTTGGAAAGATATTTCTTCTTGATTAAATATTGTAGAGAGATACTGCTTGCAAAATTGTTAGCATTTTATTACTCTTAATACCAAAATATTATCAAATGGTATGTCATTACTGTTTTTCTTCTGGAAAGTAATTGTTATGATTTTTAAATACTTGTATTTATATATTTTTGTTATTATTGTTTTGTTTTCTAGATTGTATGTACCTTGAGGGAATTGAATAAGTACAGGCAATATCTTACCACTTTGAAATTAGACTTTGAAAGAAACTATATGAGAGATCAAGTAAGTTAAATACTTAATTTGGCTTCGTTTGGAAGAAAGCTTTCTTTGTATGCAAAATATTTTCTTATAATAGTTTTGACAAACTACTTTTTTCAAATGAAAATTTAGAAGGTGAATATAATATTTTGAAGTTGCTATATTGAGCTAAGAAAAGAAAAGGGACCAAGACATCTATCTATTAATATGCCTGTGGTAGCTCACTTAATTTAGGAATTAAATTACCATTCGGATATGTCATTTCTACCTGACCTAGGACCTATAGGAAGAATCTATTGTGACAGCAAGATTCTTATTTTTTTTTAAATTTTTTTTTAATGTTTTATTTATTTCTAGGAGATAGAGAGAGAGAGAGAGAGAGACAGCGTGAGCAGGGGAGGGTCAGAGAGAGAGGGAGTCACAGACTCTGAAACAGGCTCCAGGCTCTGAGCTGGCGGTCAGCACAGAGCCCGACGCGGGGCTCAAATCCACGAACCGTGAGATCATGACCTAAGCAAAAGTTGGACGCTTAACTGACTAAGCCACCCAGGTGCCCCGTGTGACAGCAAGATTCTTAAGCTGGAGCCCCCAAACAGCAGGAATAATAGGAGAGGAAGAATATGATAGTTATAATGTCCCACAGGTGACTGAAGGAACATGCACATTGTGTATTGTACCCCATAAAAAAATGTTCTTAAAGGTGAAGTGGAGTGTATTGGCATAGAATGAGTGGGTATAGATTGTGACTTCCTTTCAATATTTGACTCAAAGTTTGTGTGAGACTGTGTGCCCACATGCACATGTGCATTGGTGAAATCAGGGTTTAGGCTTAAGTGGGCTGGATAAAAATGAGAAATGTATGTGTATTTGTACATTTACAAATTTATATTCAAAGGTTAAGAGTTGTAGAAAAATAATAATGACTTCCCTAAACTATTAGATGTTCTGTGTTTTCCCCAATTTCTCCCCTGTGCCTACTGCTTCTCCTCCCCTTCTTCCTTATTTTCACTTTTTCAGAATGGGTAGAAAAATAAGATGAAATATTCATCATTTATTTTCAGAGAAAGACGTCTTTATTTTTGCTCAGTTGTCCATGTCTATAATAGAATTAAGCAGAAGTATCTATTCACAAAATACTAAACACTAAATAAAAAAGAATATCATAGGACAGTTTTATATCTGGAGAATGCAAAAAGATTTGATATATATGTGTGTATATATATCCACATTTACATACATATATGTCTATGTATGTGTATATATGATATACTTTTTTTAAATAGGAAATGCTTGCAAAGCAAGTAAATAAACTACAGGAAGATAATCAAACACCTGGACGCTCTGATGTTGCACGGTTCCAAAATTGGTTATTACAGAATGACACCCAATCTATTAAGGACCAAGAACGATTATTAAGGAACAGGTAAGATTGAAGTTAATGCATATATTTATGTATATATTATAGACCCAGATACATAAGAAGATACTAGAATTAATTGAAGGTAGGAATTTTTTAAGAAAATGAGACGCTATTTAACTCCACTACTATTCCTACTGTGGAGAGAAAAGGAGGTACAGGAATTGGGAAATTATGGTGGCAAAGCTGTGCAGAGAAATTTCTACCAGAGACGACAGGGTTTCTAAGAATCCAAAAGGTAATCCAAGCTGATAACTGAAGAACAAATCAGATCCAAAAATTTTCCTATTGTAGGAGATGAGGGAAAGCATTGTTAGCACATGCTTCCTTTTTTTTAATTTTTTTTTTTTTTTTACTTATTTTGAGAGATACAGTGTGAGTGGGGTAGGGGCAGAGAGAGGGAGAGAGAGAGAAAGAGAGAGACAGAGACAGAAACAGAGACAGAGAGACAGAGAATCCCAAGAAGACTCCATGCTGTCATCACAGAGCCCAGGGGGGCTGAATCTCACGAACCATGAGATCATGATGCCTTAAAGGTCTATGAACAGAGCTGATAGAAAATCGGTAAAATTCTTGCAGTTTAAGAAATAAAAAAACAAGCCCAAAGGTGGTTTGGGAATATCAAAGCAGATGATGCCATCATAAGGGAAACAGCCAAAACACTTTGACTTATATTTGCACTTTTACTTAGATATTTGGATATGATAAGTAGGGAATTAGAACAACTTGAGCGTACAGCAGAAGAGCAGCACCTGCTCCGGATGGATAGAGAAGAAAGACGACAGCGAGAATACACAAGAAGAAAACTTAATCTTCGTAGAAAAATTGAAGAGGTAAGATAACAAATTTAAAATATTGAAAGATTGTCTACAATTGTTTCAATTGTAACTAATTTAGCTGTGCATCATACTTCCTGAAGTTATTTCAGGTCTGAATCATATATCCCCATTAATCTTTCTTCACAGCTATAAAATAGAAGTTGTTACATAAAATAATGAGGCTGACAGCACAAACTATGTATATAAGTCTTAAAGAGATGGTTGTGAAAGTTGCTAGAACACTGTTTAACTCCCCTTAAGTCTTTATTGTGGGGTGTAAAAATTTTTAAATTTAGCTTGAGTAAAAAATAACCATCCTGCATCCCTAATAGGAGTGCAGTAAGGAAAGTCCATCCTAAACCCAATATGACTTTCATTATGCTTGTCCTGATTTCTCTTGGGCCCCTGACATGTTCTAATTTGCTTGTTGGTGGTGGACAGGACACAAAGGTTTATTGTGAGCACGTACTGAGTATAGTATCTTCATGCTCCCTAGGAATGGAAGACAAAAGAGATGCTACTTCTGATGAAGATTGGCGAAGATGTTAAAAGAGAAGCTAGGATAGAGGAACAACGGCGTCGAAGCAGAGAAGAGAGTGACAGGAAGGTAGGGTGAGCTTTAAAACCTCTAATTGGGACTGTTTGAGCAGAAGTTTTCGCTAGTTTTGATATCTGAGTGTACACTTTGTGAGATAACAATGGACCAGTTACCCCAAATGATACGCATTATACAAAACTGAAAGTTATGAAGTTCACTATATTTTGGCTATATTATATTCTGTCTATAATTCAAAAAGTACTGTCTAATTATTTAATACAACTGCTTTTGACTTTATCTCAGGACATAAACTATACTTGTAATTCCTCTAGAAAGAAAATGACAAACTGATTTTTCTTAACTCAGAATTTCTTGGAAAAAGTTCTCAGTATTTCCCTAACAGCTGATTTTTTAGACCAACTATTTTTTATTTTAAATGATACATAATACTTTATGATTTAGAGTGCTAGCCAGTGTAAAGAGAAAGAGAAATTATTTGTAATCCCAGCACCACCTATTGTGGTAGATGCACACATTGTGTGATACTTCTATGAAAATTTATTACAATAAATAAATTCATGTTATTACACCTTATAGAGTGTTTCGTAAATTGCTTTTTCATTTAATAAAATAACACTGACAACTCTCCATGTCAATTAATGTTTGTCTAAAATTACAAGTAATTTCAATAGCTTATTGATTTTTCATTTTTTAAAAATTTTTATAGCTTTTATTTATTTTTGAGACAGAGAGAAACGAGCATGAGTGGGGGAGGGGCAGAGAGAGAGGGAGACACAGAATCTGAAACAGGCTCCAGGCTCTGAGTTGCCAGCACAGAACCCGATGCGGGGCTCGAACCCACGAACCGCGAGATCATGACCTGAGCCGAAGTCAGACGCTCAACTGACTGAGCCACCCAGGTGCCCCAATAGCTTATTGGTTTTTATTTTTTATTTATTTGTTTTTAACAGAGATAGCAGGGGAAAGATAGAGGAGGGGGAGAAAGACAGAGAAAAAGAGAGAGAGAGAGAGAGAGAGAGAGAAGCTTAAGCAGGCTCCGTACTCAGTGCACAGCCCAACATGGGGCTTGACTCCACAACCCAGGGATCATGACTTGAGCAAAAATCAAGAGTTGGACACTTAATTGATTGAGCCACCCAGGCACCCCTCAGTAGCTTACTGTCGACAAACCTATAGTGTAAGATATACATAATTTGGTTATATTGATACATACTGCTATGTAGTATTTTTTAATAATATAAATTTAAACATGTATGATGATATTTTATTCTACTTTTGTTACATATACCTTAGTATTGTCAGGGCTCATATGGTGAGTGCAGCTTATTCCACCTTATTGTAATTATTATTTTCTAATACTCACTTTCTTTCAATGGGAGTTCTCTCCAAAGTGACCTTTTTGTTTGCTTCCAGACATTTCTGAAAGTATCTGGTTTGGAGAGCAACAGAATGCCCCATGTCTCCCCTTTTTGCCTCATGCCCATTACTATCCACGGAGTCCTGGCCAGTTTTCATGACAACCAGTGCAATGCGACAAGCGCTGGCACTGGAAGTGCCGGTTAGACACGGCCCCTGATGATAGACATGGTGATGCTGCAGGATGCTTGAGCCATGTTCATGGCAGAGGGCTATCTGACTTATTGATATTTCCAATGGAGTTATTCTAAATTGTTTCTCTTGAATTGTGTTTTAAGAGAAGTTTTCAATTCACTGGTGTATCCTACTTAATATTTTTTAAGATTGACACTATATATCTTCATATAATTTGTATATTTATATATATTTTTACTCCAAAGTATGTGCTTAAATTACAGTTATGAAAATCTTTAAAAGATTTTGCCTTTGTATCTTTGTAAAAAATCAGTTGTATAGTGGATGTGTATTTTTGCACTCTTTTCTACTCTTTGGTCTATTTGTCCATTATACTGCCTTGATTACTGTACCTTTTATAGTTCTTTAAATTAGTAGTGCTAACCTTCTAAGTTCTTCTATTTTTAAGTTGTTTTGGCTAAACTAAGCCTTTTACATTTATATATAAATTTTGGAATCAGCTTTTCAATTTCTCCCAAGAAATCTTACTGAGATTTTGATTAGAATTATGTTGATTCAATTGATCAGATTGGGCACAATTGATCTCTTTATAATATTGAGTCTTCCAACTTGTGAACCAAATATTTATCTCCATTTATTTAGGTTTCCTTAATTTTTGCAGTTTACAGGTCTTACACATCTTTTGATAGGTTCATCCCTAGGTATTTCATAATTTTTATGCTATTATAATTGGATTTTTAATTTTAAATTCTGATTATTTGATGTTAGTACATAGAAAAGCAAATTTTTTATATTCATCTTGTAGTCTGCATTGACAAAATCACTTACTCTAGTAATTTATTTCTAAATGCCAGTTGACATTCTAAATAAATGATTATGTTGTCAATGAATAAAGGTTGTTTTATTTCCTTTCTTTGGATAAAGATGCCTTTTTCATTTTCTTGCCTAATTGCACTGATTTATAACCTCTGTTATAACCTAGAATAGAAAAACTGATAACAGACATTACTATCAAATTTTTTTTATCCCTTCTCTCCTTTCCACAGGCTTATATTAATTAAGCTGCTTGATGTTGTTCCACATCTCACTTATACTCTTTTCATTTTGTAACTTTTGTCTCTCACTCTTTCCTTTTGGATGGTTTCTTTTCCTGAATGTACTTTAATTAATCTCTTCTTCTGCAATGTCTATTCTGCTATTAAAGCGTATTTCATATTACATATCTCATACATTTAAAAAATTGATTTTGGTCTTTTTTATATCTTCCATGTCTTTTCCTTACCTTGTAAATATATGGAATACAGTTATGCTTTAATATTCTTATCTTTAATTCTAGCATTTGTATCATTTATGGGTCAACTTTAATTGATTGATTGACTCATTTTATGGATCATATTTCCCTGCTTCTTTATACACTTGGTGCTCTTTGATTAGATGCCAGATATCATGAAATTTACTTTTTGGGTGCTGAATATTTTCATATCCTTCTAAATATCCTTTAGCTTTTTTCCTGAATGTAGATAATTTCTTTGGAAACAGCTTTTTAAGATTTGTTAGAATGGGCCAGAGCCATGTTTATCTGATACTAGTTACTCCTCACTACTGAAGCAAGACCCATTTTAGTACTCTGCCCAATGCCTTGTGACTTATGAAGTTTTTCGGGAGTGGATGGTGAAAATAGGCATGATAGGTTCCAAGCACTGTTCTCTCTAATCCTGTAGGATGGCCTTGGTTAGTTTCCTCGCATACCCGTACTGATCCATTCTCCTGCTGAATATTCTAGGGAACCCTTAGAGGATCTCTAGGGTTCTTTCTCTCTGTAGTTATTTCCTTTCAGGTACTCAAGGGTCAATATTAGCCCAGAGATTATAAAAGAAAGTCACATTTCATATATTATGTCTATCTCTGTTAGGCCTGGGTGATTTGATTAAGTCACTCAGGAATCTTCCAACTGAAGATGATTTAGTAATTAGCTAAACTCTTCAGAATACCTATGGATTAAAAGACCCCCCTCCTAACCTGTAACTAGACCAGTTCCCTGAAGGTACATAGTAAGGTTAATTGTATTTAAGTGTTAAATGCATTCTTCATGTTTAATCACAGATAGAAATTTATCCCTTTCTGACCTCCCAAATTTGTACCATGTAACTTTATAAGGCATAAGAGAGGAGTGACTGTTGATTTCCAATATATACTCTCACATTTTAATTATTTGTTGCATTTTTAAACAGAAAGCTGATGTTAACTTTATATATCTTAATATTTTAGAAACAAGCCCTTCTAGAAAAAAAAATGGCTTATCATTTACAAAAAATGCAAGAAAATGGCTTTAAAAGAGAAGAGATGGGAAACAACAATACGTTTCATTACAGAGAACAAGAAGGAACATATAAAGAATGTGAGAACATTAAAAAACTTATGTAAAAAATGCTTATCTATGTATTTATGTAAAGCTCCTTTTGTAAAATTCTGTTTGTTTACAATTGTTATCTGCTTTGTGCTGGGCACAGCTCTAGGCATTTCTCTATTACACTGGAAGTGGAAAAATAGACATATATGTAAAAATTGAGTCAAAGTGAAATAATCTTATCAAGTGGTTCAGTAGACAAGTATGCCTATACTGCAGTTCTAACCCACTTCCCTATACTAAAAATAATGTATTTTTTGCTACTAAAACTGTAAAACCTTGTATGTAAGATAATTGCTATCATATACCAACATGCTATTCTACTGTGTTGCCATCCGTAATGAATAGACAGTACCAGAAAAAAAAAAGGGTCGGATGGGACAGGAGGTCAGGGAATAAGGAAGGGACGGAGTGGAGAAGGGAGAGTAAGGAAGGAAAGAAAAAAGAAGGAAACGAAGAGTTTAAAGGAGGGATATTCAGTTATCACTTTGCTATGCTCAATCTCTACCAACTTTCTTTTATTTCATAAAATATATTAAGTTTGTTAAATTAAATCAATGATATTAACTATAATTCATAGCCAGAATGCAAAAAATGTAGATTTGCTTTAAATATAATGACTACGCAGTATCAGGAAAGAACAAAATCATCTTCCATCCCATCAATCCTATCTCTGTCCCATCAATTCTCTTTCTAGACGAGAGCCTCCTTGTGTCGCTCCAGTAGATTACTAACTCGTTTTCCCTGGCTCTTTCTTCAAACCTACTTCAAATCTATTTTTCAAATTGCTACTAATTACACTTTAAATCTGTTCTGAGGCTTTCTTCTGGTCCCAAAACATAAAGATCCCCATTGCCTCTTAACTGAAGCTCAGACTTTTGAGGCAACCATTCTAGAGCCAACCCAAAGCTAACTTTTAAACTTTGTTTCATACTGCCTCCTTGAAGAAGGCAGCTATGATCTAGGGGTGATGTACATAGGCTCTGGAGCCTAACTGCTAAAGTCCATAATCTGTACCAAACTGCTTTACCATAATCTATCCATGAAAATAGCTTGGAAAAATTACTTCACTTCTTTGGGCCACAGTTCACGATCTGAAAACAAAAATAAATTCTCTAAATTCTCAAAAAGATCTCAAAAGCTCTAGTCTATAGTAAGCACTCAATTTATTTCATTGTCCAATCAAATGAGACCACTGACCATTCCTAACACACAAGGTCCTTTTCTTACTTCTTTGCATCTCTTTGTCCAACTTTCTTAGCCTGGAGTGATGTGCTCAGTGTCCATCTATCCCAATTCCACAACTCTTTAAGCCCCACTGTAAGTGACATTCCACAAAGTCTTTCTTAATAACCCTAATTGGAAGATCCATCTCCTCTGAATCCCGCTTAGTACTTTGTATCATTCTCAATACACTTATTACATACTTCCCACAGTCTTAATCACCCATAATATCATAATTCCCACTTTTGTGTTCACAGAGCAGATAGTACTGTATTATGTATGCAGGTATGCATGTGTGTATTTGTGTCTAAAATATATATTTGCTAAATGGACTAATTCAATCTCTTCAGCTCATTGAAATAACAAAAACAATCTAACATTTCAGAAAAGAAATCAGTTTAGTAATGATATACATTCCTACAAATTCAACTGTTAACCTTCTCAATGGGAAAAGAATTTCAAATAGACATTTTAAACTTTGTTACCTCAAATCCCTTCTTGAAGAAGATGTAAATGGGGATGCCTGAGTGGCTCAGTTGGTTAAGCATCCAGCTCTTGATTTGGGCTCAGGTCATGATCTGACTATCATGAGATCAAGCCCTGGATTGGACTTCGTGCCGAGCTAGGGTGCCTGCTTAAGATTCTCTCTCTCCCTTTCCCTCTGCCCCTCCTCATCCTCATGTGCATGCATTCTCTCTCTCTCTCTCTCTCTGTCTCTCATCTCTTTCTCTCAAGAAATAAAGATAAAATAAGAAGATGTAAATGAATCTAATTTATATTATCAAGGTGACATGAATATCTGTTTTACACTTCCAAGTAATATTGTCATCTTCCACCAAGTAGACAGCTTCCAGAGGGACAGAGAGACAATGAGAGAGAAAGGGATTGTTAGGTGAAATTTGCTCCAGTGGGAAGACAGATTACTCTCATATTTATGTTTCTAATGAAAACCCATTGAGTACACATGACATGAGGAGACTTTGTCCTCCTTAAATGGTTAAAAATAAGAATCATAATTACCTCTATCACAAAGGAGTAATATGTATACAGTAGCCTATGTCAGGCTGGGAGGCACATCCAGGAACTGCAATAGTCACTGTGGGCTAGTGGGTCTCTAGCCAGGAGCTACATTGATATGCATCCCCACAGATCGAAAATATATGTTACAGCTTGTCTGGATGTAGCTTTTCTCTCTACCAGAAAAAAATTCTGTCCCTCCAAGTATATCTTTTAACTTAGAGTGATAATTGCAAGAGTCATTATCTTCCCATGTCACATCTCTCCATCTTCTCCAATACCTCCCAATAATCCCACATATAAATTAGCATAAGGCTCACTTCCCTTGGGCTTGACAAAATAGTCTATCTTGGGTAATTCTGTCATTACTATTACTAAAAATAAATGTTTTATTACTTTTTTTAAAGCTTATTCTCCAAAGAAGAAAATGAAGACTTTTGATAATATAAACTTAGTTTACCAAGTTGGTGAACAGAGACCAAATAAAGGAGTATATGGTAAATGAATATTTTGATGATAAATACTGTAGTAATTTGAGGAAAGGCCGAGTTTGGATAGCGTCTTTTGCTTAAACGCTTTAAATGCCTAAATCTTCTGTTTTCTGTTGTCAAATGACTGATTTAGAGTGATGCTTACCAATAATGATACTGCTTTCAGAATTTGATCTGTAGTTACTGATTTAGTGCTCTAAATTTAACATTATGTCATAATTTTAGAAAAACAAAATGAAAAGTCAATTGCTGTTAAACAGTCTATGAAACCTAAAAAAATGCAAACCCGATTTTTATGGTATTCAAAATGAATTTAGGAAACTGTGAGGTTGGTCAGAAATTAACTCCAAAGCTACTCCAAACCCTACTGAATTTTACTTTATTATGTATCCCATACTGTTACTTCATGTTGTCTATGAGGGCTCACTGGATTAGACCAGGAGCACAAATGGCAGCAGAAAACTCCCCCAAATAATACACTGTCAAAAGTGTGAGACTGTTAAAAATTGAACAATATGAATCTCCTCCCACTACCAAATTTCCAGGGAAAAATTAAAGCAAAAAAGTTAAATTACTTTGGCAATATTGGTTCAAATCTAAAGAAAAAAATTCCACCATCTTTCCTCCCTGAGTATGTAATTTGATTAGTCTCCTCAAGACTCAGAAACCTGGGGAGCGACAGAGCTGCCTTAGCAGAGGCTGTCTTCCAGTCTCAGGACCACTGAGGCAGCTTTGCCTCTTAAGCTTCTTGGGTCCTACTTTTAAAGTTCAAGGACTTTTTTTTAAAGACACCAATAGTTATTACAATGCATGCAGTTATGACAACACCAACCCCACCTCTACAAAACGTATATGTTCATCAGTTGAAGGAGCTTTGGGTTGTTTCCAGGTTTTGATGATTATGAACAGAAAACTCAGAAGTATTTTTAGTCAGCTTTTTATGTAAACAAGGGATTGTTGAGTCATGGCAAATGTATGTTTAAGTATACAAAGTACTGTTCCAACTGCTTTCCAGAGTGCCTGAAATATTTTGCATTCCCATCAGTAATGCACCAGAGATCCATTCGCTATGTGTTCTTGCAACCATTGTATTATCAGCAATTTTTTTATTTTAGTCATTCTAATAGATCTAGTGTTATCTCATTGTGATTTTCATTTGCATTTCCCTGATGGCTAATGATGATAAATATATTTTCATATGCTGTCTGCCACTTGTAAATCCTGCTTAGTAAAGTATCTGTTGAAGCTTTTTGCTCATTTTTTTTTGGGTAGTTTTCTTACTGTTAAGTTTCAAGAGTTATTTATATACTCTGAATACAAATCTTTTTCAGATATGTGATTTGCAAATATCCTCTCAGTCTGTGACTTGCCTTTTAATTTTTTGTTCCATCGATCAATTTATGTGTCTGTCTCTTTGCTAATACTGTAATATGTTAGTGTAGCTTTTGACTGTCTTGAAATCAGGTAGTATAATACTATCATCCAAAATTTTTCCTCAAAAAATTTTAGCACTACGTTAATTTGTTTGCCTTTTGCATATAAATTTTATGATTAGTTTGTCTAAAAAAATTAGGGTGACATTTTTTAATGAAGTACATTAAATCAATCTATAGATCATTTTAAGAAGAAAAGAAATCTTCTACAAGTCTTGGCCTTCCAACCCATAAACATAGTATCTCTTTCTGTTAGTTTAGGTTGTGCTTGATTTCTGTCATAAGTGTTTTTATAGTTTTCAGCATAGAGTTCTTACATATGTTGTGTTATATTTATACATAAGTACTTCATTTTTTGATACTATTATACAAGACATTCTTAAAATTTGTTTTCCAAGTGTCCATGACTATACTTTTTACTATACCTCTTTTTACAGATTTTTAAGTGGTTGTTCTAGATAACACTATCTTTTCACAATTCCACTTAACCCTTTAAGTGGAATGTAAATATTTCCACTATATAGGACGCCTTATCCCACATCCCTTTGCTATAGTTGCCCTATGTATTACATCTACATACATCAAGCATCCATTCAAAGTAATATGTTTTAATTTAAATAGCTAAATGGAAGAAGACTAACCTATTATATTTACCTAGCTACCATTTTGAATGCCCTTTAATTTCTGATATCAGAGGTTTCTTTTCCAGTATCTTTATTTTTCAGTCTATAGTACTTCTCTTAGTATTTCTCTTAAAACAGATTTTCTGGCACTGAATCATCTTAGTTTTCCTTCCTCTAAAAATGTCTTTATTTTACCTTCATCCTGAATGATAGTGTTTTCATTTGATATAGAATTGTAAGTTGACATTTTTTTCCAGACTTGAAAACTGTTCCATTTCATTGTGTTTCCATAGTTCTGATGAGATATTGGCTATATTTGAATAGTGATCCTCTGTAAGTAAGGTGACATTTTTCTCTGGTTGTTAAAATTTTTGGGAGTGGGAAATAGTTTCTAGCAATTTAATTATGATATGTGTTGGTGTGAATTTCTTTCTTTTTTTTTTTTACCTGCTTTAATGTTCACTGAATATCCTTAAACTTGAGTTTATACTTTTGCCAAATTTTGTTAAGCAGACTTCCTTGTCTCACAGAACTACTATCCAAATCTAGTGATTATTATAATCATTACTTTTTAAATATATTTACTACATGGGTGTATATCCTCAAACTACATATATACATATAGACATAGACATAGATAGATACTATTAAAAGTATTTTAATGTAGGGGCGCCTGGGTGGCTTAGTCGGTTAAGCGTCCGACTTTTGCTTAGGTCATGATCTCGCGGTTCGTGGGTTCGAGCCCCGTGTCGGGCTCTGTGCTGACTGCCAGCTCAGAGCCTGGAGCCTGTTTCAGAGTCTGTGTCTCTCTCTCTCTGACCCTCCCCTGCTCATGCTGTCTCTCTCTCTCTCCTAGAAATAAATAAAACATTTAAAAAAAAAAAAGTATTTTAATGTAACTGATAAGCTGTTGTATCCAGTCTTATGTGACTTGCTTTTTACACTAAGCATTATGTTTCACAAGTTTTATCTCTGTGTTGTCTGACACTTTATTTCATTTCACTACTGATATATCCCATTGTGTGAACATACCACAATTTATACATATATGTCTGTTGATGGAAGTATCTGTTATTTGACCAATACTGCACCAAACATTCATATATATATATTCACACACACACACACACACACACACACAATCTTCTGGTAGTCATTGAAAAGAGATTCTCTAGGGGTTATATGCCTAGATATGGGATTTCTGAGTCATGTTTCCTTTTCTGAGAAATCATATTTTCAAACCTCTTGTCCATTTTCTTACTGGGTTTTCTTTTTCCTATGGATTTCAAAGATTTTTTAAAAATACTAGAAATCATGTTATTTTATATATATGTATATAGTTATATATAGTATAATAAATATAATATAATAAATTTTAAACCAGTCCCACATTCTTGAGATTAACCTTATTCATTCATTATGCATTATCTTTATCATTATTGTTAAATTCAAAATATTTCATTTATAATTTTTGCAACTTTGTTCATGGGGGATGGTGACTAAGGTTTTCTTTTCTTGTAATGTCTTTTAGTGACTGGTGTCAGAGTGATTTTGGTCTCAAAATATGAGTTATGAGAGTAGAAGGATTCTTCTTTAATTTTCTGGAAGAGTTTGTATATAATTAGTGTAATTTCTTCTTTAGATATTTGGTATGATTCAGAAATGAAGTCAGTTGAGCTTGGAGTTTTCTTTGTGGACGTGTTTTTAACTACATATCCAATTTCTTTAATAGATATGTAGTTCTAGTTCTTCATATCATCTATTCATGAATGATATTAGTTTGTGTTTTTCAAGAAATTTATCCTTTGTATATAATTTTTAAACCTACTGCCATACAGTTTTCATAATATTCCTTTCCTTTATTATTATTTTTAGTATTATCTATATAGACTTTTGTTGTGCTGTTATCTCTAATTTTCCTGATTCTACAAATTTGTGTCTTTTTCTTGGTAATCTGGCTTATCACTTTTATTGAATTTTTCAAAGAATTAGCTGTTAGTTTCATTATTTTCTTTCTTTTTTCAATTTCTTTGATATTCACCTTTACTATTTCTTTACTTCTGCTTACTAAATATTGATAAGGAACTGGAAGAATTGAAACTCTGATGCACTGCTGAATGGTCTGTAAAATGGCGTGACCACTTTGGAAAACAGTGTGTTGTTTTGTAAAAGTTAAACATATACCCACTAATAGGTATTTACCCCATAGAAATGAAAACACAATGACTTGTACATGAATTCTCATAAAAGTTCATTTGTGAGAGGCCAAAATGGAAACAACCCAAATAGCAGGTAAACGGATAAAAATTTATGGTGTATCCATATAATGAAGCACTTCTCAGAAGTAAAAAGGAACAAATTACTAAAATATGTGAAAACATTATACTGAGTAAAAGAAACCAGGAAAAAAAAAAAAAGAGTACAAACTATAAGATTCCATGAATACACAATTCTAGAAAATTCAAGCCAAGCTTATGTGAGAAATATAGAGTGGTGGTGTCAGGATGGGAGGAGAAAGAAAGATGGATTACAAAAGTGGGTGAAAAAAACTTTTAAGAGTATTAGAAAAGTTATTTTGATTGCAGCTTCATAGTTGTAGACATATTTTAAGGTTGAAATATTTTCATTTTAAATGAGTATAGTTTATTATACTTCGATTACACTTCAATAGATTGTTAAAATAAAATAACTATGGTTTTCTCTCTCATTTACTTTTAGGAACTGCAGCAAATGCTATTTATCAATCTCTAAGTACCACAAAAAATATTGTCAAAAAATCAACTTCAGTTGTACAGGTTAATGGTACTGAACAAAAGGTATAAAATTATGCCTCAAACTTTTGTATGGTGATTACTTATCTAGTTAACTTTTCACTTTTTTGACTGATCTCTTTCACTGGCATGATACCACTTGTTTAAGGATATTAGGGTCTATTCATGAGGCCAGATTTCCTTTCCTTTCTTGGGTGTATTGAGTCACTATGTAATTTAACAGAATCTAATCCAAAGATTTATCAATTATAATGATAATAATAGCTAAAACTCATTCACTTTTGGCCCAGCTCTGTGCTAAACCAGAAGGAAGGGAAAATGAGGAAATTGGGACACACAAGATACAAAGATGAGTAAAACATAATCAATTCTCTTGAGGACTTACTGCCTGATAGGGCAGACAGATACAAAATGTTATCACAATAAAACAATGTCAAAATCAAAGACAACTGTTTAATTAAACTGTATGCTGGATTGGAATAGGTTAGATTGTATTTCCCTGAAACAGACTGAATGACTCTAAACTGTAGAACCAACCATTGGATGGATTACTATGCCTTTAAACAAAATATGGAATACTAGAAAAGGAACAACTTTGTACATTGCTACATATTGAACTCAACTTTAAATTTGAGATCCCTGTAGAAGGTATTCTAGGAGGTTGTTTATATATATTTTCCTGAGACAATTTTCATGTGAGATTTAGGGGATAAAAGAGGGGAAAAACTGTATTAATTTGGTTGATTGACAGTGACAAAATTTCTTTTAGAAGTACAGTTACTAATTAATGTTTTTCTCTTTAATGTACCATGTAGAAAGATGGAGTAACTAGAAAATCAAATACTTTTGATGATAAAGGTGAGAAAATGAAAACCAGTCATACTTGTTATACTGTTAATTTCATAATCATGACAATATATTTTTTCTTTTTATCATATAATTTTTCAATTTTTTTGCTGATTATAACAATCATGGTTATTTTGGATAATAAAGCATGGTACAAAATTGTTTATGAATATAGACATAATTAGCTCACATTTCAGAGCTTGCTTGATGAGTATGGCTTTTGAATTTTGCAAAGTACGGAAAAATTTGCAAAGTGACACAGGGTCACTGCTGTGGCTGTTTATAGTGAATGATTATATTACTGACGTATATGACTCAGTAAATTACAGTACAGAGAACTGTCTCTGGAAGTTCCCCACACTCCAGTGCCATCAATTCTCCATAGACAATATATCCTATTTCCCAATTTCCCTTCAGTGGACTATACAATAGCTAAATTTTCCCATACCTTGTTAGATCTCTGGAAGGCACTAAAGTTATTCACATGCATATCCTACATATACATAAAGAAAATATTAGGCACCTCCATCCAGTGGCCAATGATCACCTCGAATTCCATAGAATATCAAACTCATCATCAAAATGTTAATTACTCTTTGGCTCTTTATTGTATTTTGTATCCCAAAGTTGCTACTTTCTTTCTACTCTGTCTCCTTAATTTCCTTTGCCCTTTCCTCTCTTTTCATTCCCACAGCCTCTACCTTGTTTCTTTTATCCTTGGCTATTTCAGTTACCTTCCCCCATTGTTGTCCTCCTCTTTTTAATCCCCATAAATTTTGCTGTGAAAGTAATTTTCCTAAAACACAGTTTGGGTTATTTCCTTATCCAAGTAGTGAGTGGTTTTCCATTGCAGACTGAACAGTTAATTCTGGCAGTGGTCTGTGTTTAATTATACGGACTAAGCTGGCCTAATAGAAGTTAGGTTCTAATAACTTCTGAACTAATAAATTAGCATCAGAGGTTAAGGATTTCAGGATTATCTCTAAAGGCAATGGTGAACCACTGGAAATTTGTAGCCAATGAACACTAAAAAAAGGTCATGTAATTCTTGGAGATACCGCTTTACCTCAAATAAATCCCTGATTGTGGTAATTCAGTGATTGTGGCAGCTCAGCAGTGGGGACTTTGGATCAAATCTATTCATCAGCATCTCCCTCGTTCCAGAAATATGAGTTCCTCATAGGTAAAATTAATCTGTTCTTTCTCTAGGAGCTGTAAATATCTCAGCTCAAAATTCAATTACTTCAGCTCAAACTTCACCCACAAGATACTGTCCGAGATCTTCACACTCTTACTTGGATCCTCCAAAAGATGAGGTATATAATATTTCTTTGCTCCAAATGCAAGCAGAATTAATGAGAGAGGTACAATCTTATGATCAGCATGGGTATAAAAATTTTCATTCATGAAGTGACCATACCAAACAGCTTCATTCCCTGAAATTAGTCATACCATAATAAAATTTTAATAGCCCTAGGATAATCTTCCTAAATATAGGCTACAACATTGTAGTTTTCAGTACATACCTGCAGCCTTCAGAGGAAGTATTAATTTGGCCTTCTTTGGTTGGGCTTCTACTAATACTGATGGAGTGTTCAGATGTAGTCATATTATCTCTCTCCTTTGTTTTTGACCAGTGATCAGTTACCTGGTATTGAAAAGTTAGCAGCATAAATTCAGGGTATATCTTCTGATATACATTACATTTTTTTTCCCCTCCGTGAGTTACCAACTTGTTTTAGGAGTCAAAACCACATTCCATTAGTAGCACAGTGTTAACTGGTTCACCTGGTGCTAAAGAATTAACATGGCTTGAAAATGGAAATTAACTAAGTTCTCTCCAAATGAATTCTACTTGAATAGGGTAGGAAGTGGCATCACTTTCTGTTTCTTCGAATGCATAATAATCAACAGACTATACCACACATAACGTCTAAGATGTATATTTACCATAAAATGCTTTTCTGTAGTGCAGTTTTATTATAAACATTTTACAGTTCAGCGTTCTACTATGTCAATATCCACCTTAAGTATGCTAAAGTATAAAAAGAAATTTCTTAACAACTTTGGCATTTAAAATTCTCATATTACCTAACAGATTCCAAAGGCCGTGTCCTTTACTAAAAAGCAAACAAACAAAAACTCCTATAAAAACAACCTAAATTTTCTTACTGACCTTTTTTGGTTAATGTGTATATTATTAAATTTGTCATCGATATTGATCTCAAATGAGTACCAAATGTCCACAGATTCCTAATTTACTATGAGAAAAGCATGGCCATTTTATTATGCTAAGTATTACATGCTGTATCCAACGGGTTATATGTGGTCTATCACTGTCATAAAATATTTTTTTTGGTGGCCGATGTTCAGTTCTCCTATCTGGTGGGCAAAAATAGAAGCCTGTTTCACTGGATTTACCTCCTTGAGCAGATTGAGTTCTTGAACAAATCAAGAGAACCACATCCCTCTGTAATCAGAGAACCTGTTATCTGCTTTCTAGCTCTAAAACTTTTCTCCCATTGTAGCATTATCAAAAAAGCATGACAGGGTGCCTCATAATATCTTGGTTTGTGAGTTCAAGCCTAAGCATTTGACTTTGGCTCAGGTCATGACCTCGTGGTTTATGAGTTCAAGTCCCATTTCAGGCTCTGTGCTGACAGCTCAGAGCCTGGATCCTGCTTCAGATGCAGTGTCTCCCTCTTTCTCTGCTCCTCTCCCATTCACACTCTGTCTCTCTCACTCTCAAAAAATACATTTAAAAAAATACTTTAAAGGGTGTTATATGTAAACCAACTTGACAATAAACTATTTAAAAATAAACAAAATAAAACAAATTCTAGAAAAAAAATTTTAAATAAATTAAAAAAATTTTTTAAGCACACTATTCTTCTGTCCCATGGAGTTGACTGACATATTTACCAATTAGTGCATTGCACAGATAGTTCATTTTAGGATGCTAGTGAATATTACTGTGCAGAAAAGAGTTAACAAAGTAGGCTTGAAACTGGTGTCTTTAGAAGGGCCTGTCTGCAAGGTTGCCCTCTGGCTAGCATTGGGAAGATGACTTTTCCAATAGTCCCGAAGTAATATGGGAAGTTTCCATAGCTGGATGGATGGTGCACTATACTGCAAATAACATGATTTTTGCTGAACATCTGATTTTCTTTTGAGACGCTGGAATTTTGATATGCACTAAGGTACAGGGGTCCTCATAACCAGCCTTCAATAAAAACCTTTGAGTGCTGAGTTTCTAATGGATTTCCCACGATAAAAACACTGTACATTTTGCTGCATTTTTTTTAATTGCTAGAGAAAAGAGCATACACCAGTGTGTCCTCTCACAGGAGGGAGAGAGCATATGAAGAACGGTGCATAGATTTTTCAAGATTCGGCCTATGTCTTTTCCCCTTCTTTATCCTACAGTGTATTCTTTTCCTATAGTAAATCCTAGACATGAGTACAACTATATTCTCAGTCCCATGAGCCTTTTCAAATCACCAGATGTGTGGGCAGTTTTGTGTATCTCCCACGATACAACTATGAAATTTTAAATTCTGTAAATACCACAAAATGCATGCAATTCTTAAAAATTGACATTTAAGAGTTCTCAAAATCTTAAATTTCTGTATTTTAAATATATAAATAATAGTCTATGTTCAAATCCTGGAGGAGGAAATCCTTTGAGGATGTTTGTTTTGTTGTTTGGATTATATAGAAGGAGATAAACGCTGGTTTGAATGAACGATCAAACAAGAAATCAAGCTACTTCTGTCAATCAGGTAAACATCGGTAACAGCTACTGAGTAAGTTATGCAATCTATTAATTCATTCTTTCACTAACATTTATTGAGTTCGTGCTTCATGCCTGGTACCATGCTAAGTATTCCTGGAATGTTTGGTACAACTCACTGGAAAAATATTTAACCTCATCCTGGCTCCCTTAACGAGAAAAACATTTTTAAACTACAGATTCAATAAATTTGAAGCTATTCATGTATTCTGTCTCTTTTATCCATCTAAATTTTCAAACTTCTTGGCAGAGAGTTACCATATATCCTTTTCAAATGGATTATATTATTGAAAGGCAATGTAGCATAATGGGTAGGAACATATATTCTGACCCAAATACTTAAGTTGAATCCACATTCCAACACTTAAAATTTTTGTTTGGCCAAGTTATTTAACTTCTCTGTTCTTTATTTTTTCTACCTCTAAAATGAGAATGTTACCTAACCCAAGTTCACTGACCATCACTCCTCAAGAGAGGAGTTTTGATTGGAAAGAAATTTGAGCTTTATTCAGGAGGCTGGCAACCTGGGGAGAGGTGGACTCTTGTCCAAGATTTTGGTCTGACCATAAGATTTTTAAAGGGGTTTAATCAGTTAAGGGATACGCAGTGGTCTGTGACATTTCTGGATAATCTGCAGACTCAATGATGCCAGTTATCTCAGAGCTCGGAGGTTGTGCAAGTTCTAGATCCTTGGTGCCCAGGGTGGGGGCTGTGCAAGAAGGTGCAGTTCCTTGGTACCCAGGGTGTGTGCAAGACCACTCTGTTCTTTCTGCATAGGGGAGCAAGGTCTACTAATGTGCAAAGGGAGGACAGTAAAGTCATTTGTGTGATCTTGCAAATGAAAAACAATTTGTGTGATCTTGCAAAACAAAAACAATTTGCTAAAAGATTGCTGGGCCAATCAGAAAGCTGAAGTGGCTTCAAACAGACTTCTGGCCTCTATGGCCTGAGAACATTCCAATCCTTCATTGCCCCATGGCCAGTGGTCTGTAAATCTCAAAGAAAGTAAATTAGTTCTGTTATAGATCAAGGGCCTTAGGTCAGGAAGGAAGGAGTATGTTAACTTGAAGCAACTTAACCCTTAGAACTGGTTGGAGTCCTGTTACAAGAACAGCAATTATACATCATTCATGTGATTCCTATGGCAATTCAGTAAGTCAGTATTTTAAAAGTGCTGAGAACAATGTGTGCCACTTGATTGGTGATATGTAAGAGATTTTGAAATGTATGGGAAAACTTGATATGCAGTATTTTTTTTCTAATTCATATCTAAATTCTAATTTTGTCTTATTTTGTATTTATGAATTCATCTTAAAATTTTAAGTATATTGCATTTCTAGTTTCCCTTTTGATATTACTTTCCAATTTAATTGCTTTGCAGATTGAGACACGGCCTTATTGTACGAGCTTTTTCAAATATCTGCAGGATTTCTGTACTGGCTTAGCACATGATTAGTTTTTAAGAGTTGTGTATGGCTGAAAACAATAAATATCCACTTGGTAGTACCATGTTCTAAATATTTCCATTCAATCAAGATGTTTAGTTGTGTAGCTCAAAAATTCTATATACTTACTTTGATTTACTCTGTTCTAAAAATCATGGGGATGGGGCAGCTGTGTGGCTCAGTAGGTTAAGTGTCTGACCGTTGATCTAGGTTAGTTATTAGGCACATCGAGGACTATCCTGGTGAATTGAGGGATTTTTTTAAGCTTTCATTTAAATTACACTTAATTAACATACAGTGTAATAATATTAGTTTCAGGTGTAGAATTCAGTTTTTTATTAGTATGTGTGATCTTTACCATAAGTGATGCTTTTTGTCTCAGATTTAGTAGGTCTGAAACTAATACAGGTGTATCAGCTTTAAATCTTACTATCTTTTTATGGATAGATGTGACTTTTGTAATCATTCTAATCCTGCATTTGTTTCATTTTTACTGAGTCTTAGAATTTGACTTTTAATTGAATTTAAGCCATTTATATTTATGTTAATTACAATCTTTGGAAGATGTTTACTGCCATATTAGTGCTTTGCTTGGTTCTGCTTTTTCATATTTTCTTCTAATTTCTCCTTTCTTGCTTTCTTTCAAAGTATTTAATTTGCTTTGATTCTCTTTCAGTTTATTAACTTATTTTTAAAATATTTTTTTAAAAAATAATTTTTGAGAGAGAGAGAGCACAAGCAAGGGGGGGTGAGGGCAGAGAGAGAGGGAGACACAGAATCTGAAGCAGGCTCTAGGCTCCAAGCTGTCAGCACAGAGCCCAACATGGGTCTCAAACTCATGTGAGATCATGACCTAAGCCAAAGTCGGACCCTTAACCGACTGAGCCACCCAGGCGCCCCAATTAAAATTATTTTTAATCCAGTTTTCCTTCTACTGTTTTAGAAACTGTATGCTGTGTATATTCCTTTTGACAATTACTTTTGAATTTTAACATGTATACTTAAAGTAAAAGTTAGAATAGTTTATTACTTCTAAATCACTATCTCATATTTAACCAATAATTTAGTTTTGATTTTTTTTACCAGCTAAATTAAAATTCTGTTTTTTATACATCCAGGTTTTGTTTATATTTTTTCATGCTTACCAATATTTTTTTGTTTATCATTTTTTTGCATTTTGTACTTTATAGAATTACCTTCATTCTTCCTAAAGTAAATCCGATGTTAATACAGTAGTGAATCTATGTTGGGAGTAAATCCTCAGATTTTATTTGATAAAATTCTATTTTACCCATGTTCTAGGATATAGTTATGCCTGGGTATACAAGCTTTTAAGAACAATTATTTTTCTACTAGCACTTTAAAGATACTCTTCTATTTAAATGTTCTACTTTTTTCTACTTAGTAATTCTTGTGTAAGTGATTCTCCCCCTCTGCCCCACCCCTCCCCCACACACATCAGTCTGCTTTTAAGGCCTTGACTTTGTTTTTCCTTAGTATCACTGTGGTGAACAGATCTGGACAAGTTTCAGCTATTTTTCTCTCCTGTATTGCCTCTTCTCACTTTCTTTATTATTTTCTTCTAAAACCCCAGTTATGTATATGTTAGGTATCTTGTTTTTCTTCTACATCTTTTAACAACTATCATATTTTCTATTTTTCTGGTGCTGCATTCTGGTTAATTTCTTCAAGTTTGTCCCCCAAACCACCAATTTTTCTTCAGTTTACCTAATTCAATTCAATGCATTTTGAAAATTTTCTGGTTAAAGGTTTTATATGTATAGACACACACACACACACACACACACACACACACACACGTGTGTGTGTATGTAGGTATATAATTTCTGAATAGTTATTTTTCAAATTTGACTGGACTTTTTTGATAGGTTCTTGTTCCATTCCTGCGTTTTCCAATTCCTTCTTCATATATTTAAACAGAAAAAAATCACTTTTTAAATATTCTATATCTAGTAATTAAAATATTTTAAATCATTGATGTCTACATCTAATGCTTTTGTTCTGCTAACAGCATGGTGTTCCTTCATATCTGTGTGTGTGTGTGTGTGTAGGGAGCATTATTAATGTTATATATGTGAACAGAGGAGGGAGGAGGGGCAGAGACACACACACACACAGACAGAGAGACAGAGAGACAGAGAATCCTAAGCAGGCTCTGTGCTGCTAGCAGGGCTCAAACTCAGAAATAGGCTTCTAATAGGCATCTGAAAAGATATCAATGCTGGTTCATTTTAAATTAATTTTTTATGGAATACACAGTATATTTGAACCTCAAAGTCATATAAGAATTCATAATTGCAGATTATCTCTTAAGAGATATTATTGGGGCATCTGGGTAGCTCAAAGTGTCTGACTTTGGCTCAGGTCATGATCACACAGCTCATGGGTTCAAGCCCCACATGGTGCTCTGTGCTGACAGCTGGGATCCTGGAGTCTGCTTTGGATTCTGTGTCTCCTTCTCTCTGCCCCTCCCCTGCTAGCTCTCTCTTTCTCTCTCTCTCTCAAAAATAAAATAAACATTAAAGTTAATTTTAAAAAAGAGAGGTTTTTATTTTTCCTTTCCAAGACTGAAACCAAGACATAATTTATTTGTGCTGCTACTTCTGCGGCATGTGTTTTTTTAAAAGACAACTCTTCCACCAGGGGCATATAGCTCTTTGGGTTCCAGGATATTTTTAGAGATTCTTAGTTTTGATTCCCCACCTTTTATTTTCAGGTATTGTCAATGCTCATAAAGCAGGCATCAGCTTTAACACTTGCTTACCACTCTAGATTTGTGCTACCCCCAAATTTTTTGCTTGGCTGTTTTAAAAGGTCAGTTTCAATGTTTTATATAGAATTCAGGCAAAATTTTATATAGGCAATTTTTTTAAATTTCTAACTCTCACATATTAATGGTAACCACATAAACGTCTTTTTTTTAATTTTGTTTTTAAAATAGTACTGTCTTCACACTTAATCTCCC
This sequence comes from Hyaena hyaena, assembly GCF_003009895.1. Taxonomy (NCBI): domain Eukaryota; kingdom Metazoa; phylum Chordata; class Mammalia; order Carnivora; family Hyaenidae; genus Hyaena; species Hyaena hyaena. Next base: position 312,510 of record NW_024081674.1, read on the forward strand.
AGTTATTCACTCTTAACACCAGTTACTTATCCAAACTGAACATACACAAAAACATATCCACAAAAGCAAACCCCAAAAATGTTCACAGGATTTAAATAAGACTTTTTTATACACATCACTAGTAGCAACTGATTACTCATTTACTGAAAGAAACAAGAGTTACATTTAAACTTGACTGTCAACTGGTTCTAATTACTAATACTACTTCCTGAAATAAGGGCATTCTTTTTGTCTACATCTTTTATTCATTTGTGTTTTTGAATAGTTGACATACACCAATTCAGCATGCCTGTAGAAATGTACTACAGAGACTTCCTATATCACTTATATGCAAAGTATTTACTAAAGCCCAGTAATAGAATCTTGGTGGATTATGTACAAAGTAAGTTAGACAATATTCAAGCAGAAGGAGATTAATGACAGATAAACCAGTGAATAAATGGTGGGGAGCATATTAATTAAATAATGCATTCAGCAAATAAATGTTACTGAATACTGTGTGTTTAAGTGCTGAGGATAAAGTGGTAAATTTATGTCATAGTCAGGAAGACAGAAGAGTAAACATTTAAGTATGATATAACATAATGAGTTTTTATAATAGAAATATGTGTAGAAAGCTTTAGGAGCACTAAAAAAACAATTATTTACTTAGGCAGGTCTTTCTAGTGGAATTAACACAAACTGAATGAAGCCTAAAAGATGAGAAGTTAAAAGACAGGGTGCTCAAGGCAAAGGAAATGGCACAAACAAAGGCCCAGAGGCATGGAAAACATGTTATATTCAGGAAACCATGCCATTTTATGTCTCTGGACTATAGAACATATATGAATATATAGGCTAACCAGAGTAGACACTACAGAGGTAAGGACATCAGATTGTATGGTATATTTTATGCCTTGCTAAGGAATTTGGACTTCATCATGGAGAGTCTCTGGAGGCAGACAGTCTCAGAGAATAAAGATCTACTAAAGGATATTAATTTCCACTTTACAAGTTTCTGGGGAAGAATACAAACTAATTATAATATTCTTTTTCTAATAAATAGGACCTCAGATTCATGCCACAGCCCGGGGTACTTTCCCTTCTCATACTTTCACAAATATGTAAGTATCTAAGAAAATTAATGTGTAATTATAAATTAATACTTTAATAATCACGAGTGCTATTCAAAAGCAAATGATTACATGTAATCCTCTAGTAGTTCTACTTAAAATTTCTGTCTTTTGCAAACTCTCAGCACTAAGTGTAAATTGTAAAGCAGACAAAGCCAATGTTCTTCCTCTTCCTTTTCTGTTTCCTTAGCCCCACTGTGGTTCTACACTTCCTCTATATTCAGAGCCTTCATGCACCTTTCAAGTGTATTCTACATTAATGCCCTCACTTCAGGAGATTTCCAGGATCTAAACTTTGTTTCTTTACTTTTATCCCCTTTGAAACATTTACCATTTCTTAGGCTTCTTGAGATTATTGGCTTCCTAAGGATGGTAACTTAATTTTCAAGTATTAATGACTTCATCAATTATTCTTCTACTAAAGGGTATTTTCAGTATAATCCCAAATAATATCCACTGATGATGGAAATTGCAAGTCTCTGGAGAGAAATTTTTAGGGCCTGAGGGATTTCCACTACTCAAAACTTGGTGGTCACCTGTTCTTCTAGTAATTATGTATGATCTTATCAACTTTAGGAGAAAAACTATTATTTTGGTCCCGATATCAACACATTTTTAAAAAGTGATCAGCTCAGGTCATGATCTCATAGCTCATGGGTTCAAGCACTGCATCAGACTCTGAGCTGTCAGCATAGCTTGCTTCAGATTCTGTGTCTCCCTCTCTTTATGCGTCCCCCCCATAAATAAACATTAAAAACTTTTTTAAAAACAGGAATGTGACAAATGTATGATGGACAGTCATAGTCAGACCCGAAAGTATCTTTGGTTGTGTTTTATTTGTATTCTGACCTGAAGTTAGGTTGACTAATGCAGCATACTACTGGAGGAAGGAGATAAAAATAGGGCAAGTTAAAATAGCACAGAGCTCATTGTTTTTACATAGAGCAACCATTTTTCTTGAATAAACATTCTTTGGCATGCCGAAAACCTTTGGTTAATTTTCAGAGTTCAGAAAACTGAAAAAAGTGATTATTAAATATTTACCATGGAATTATTAAAAAGATTTTTTGCCAGTTTTTTCACTGCTTTAATAGAGGAGTAGGCTTTTAGAGCTTCTTACTCTACTCATTTTTCACCAATGTCATCCTTTATCTGGTTATTACAATTGTGTGAAGTGTTCTTCATAAAGCTGGTTAACTTTATTCTTAGGCGTTTTACTCTTTGTTTGGATCCATATGCATGCCTTTGGGGCAGAAACCCTGTTGGGGACAATTATTAGTCAATAGGTTGGACTCCTTGAGTTCTATCTGGTGTCTACAGTATAACGTGAAGGGAACATAAAAATGAATCTGGGAGAGTTAAACTGTAAAATATCTAAAGGTAGAAAACTATGCGTAGATTGACCTGAGAAATCAGATCCTGAAAAAATAAAGAAGGCCAAAAGACATGTCACTGACATCAGCTCTCACGCTCCAGGTTCCATATTGCAAAAATATTTTAGTCTAAATAGGGTTTCTACCAAGCCCAATTTCTGAGCGGAAATCAGTGAAGGGTTTTTTTTTTTTTTTTTTTTTTTGGTGTTTTTGAGGGTAATGGGGGTGGGGAGGTTGGTATTTTCTTGTTTTTTCTTTTTTCTACCAAGATTTAGTATGTACTCTCAGTCTTACTGTCTCAAATGATTGAACTTCAGAGTTTGGGAAAAATTGAGTTTTATAATGGATAGAATAAGCTTTCAAAAACAGAAAGAGAATATCAGTTATCTTTTAAGAAAGTAGGAATAGGGCCTATGTTGAAATTATGAGAGTATCATATATATGAATATAAGCAAAGAACCCATGTTGAAATTTATGAAAGTATCATATATTCTTAGATCTTGTTTTATTAACTACTTGGTTTCTTCCTATAATTTTCATTATTGTTCTTTTATTTGTTACAATTCTGAAACTGTGTTTTCTATTTCATTAGAGTGTGATGATAAATAATTCTAACTAGAACTCATGATAGAATATTTCCATATATCGAAAAGGTCTGTATGTAAGCTGGTATTCCATGGCTAGACAATTATTTTAACACATAGTTATTGAATAATCATTCACATATTCCCTTCCTGCTGTTTGATGAGAGTGCAAGATTGTCAGAAAGGTCTGGTCAAGTACCTTGCCACCTTATGGTGCCTTGTAACGAATAGAAAGGAGTAGCCCACCTTCTCCCTCCAATTCTGTGCCCTCCTCCAGAGAGCCACAGAGCAGGCATGGCAAAGGAGGGTCAGAAGTAGAATTTTTAGATAGATATATATTTTTATGCAACAGCTACAATTTTATTACTTCAAGCAATAAAATATGTGGGCCAGTATCAAAGGAACAGGTTAAATTGGGAGGAGGGGGAGGGTTTGACAAAAAATAAAGTTTATTCTTCCTTTTGAATTTCTATAGAAAAACCCTCAGATATAAAGACAAGAAATAGATGATTAATTATTAGAAGTTTTGGAAAAAGTTATATAAATTCTTGACCCTAGACAATAACTAAACGCTTAACCTTTCTTCACTTTACAGAGAACAGAACTGCATACAAAATTGCTTGCAAGAAAAAGTATGTATCATTGATGAACAGCATATTAATAGTATTTTCTAATGTGTCATAATAGAAAAAAACTGAATAAAATAATGAGGAATCACCTACTGATATTAATATCTTCCTCTTTGCCTTTCTTTAAAGCTTACTTTCAATTAACCCTTAAATTTTTTAGTGATCTGAAGTTCTTTTCAAAAGATAATGTTGGCCCTTCCAAAAGAAGTCTCATGGGCATAGAAGTGTGTGGAATGACATTAAGGGACCTAGCCATCATGACAGCGTCAAATACCACAAACCTGTTTTATCATGGGAAGCCATTTGGTGACATGGTTTTGCAGACTTGGCTGGTAAACTGGGATGCCTTGGTCTGGCTCTAGCTATTTTAGTAAGAAGTGGCCTGGTCACCTAAGAATGTCACATAAAAAGGTACCTGGTCACCTATGAGCTGAGACTTGGAACAGGTAGATAATATGGTCCAATTTACAAAGCCCAACTCTGGAACTAGTCGGACCAGTCAGGAAAGAGAAAGGGGGTTGAACAACCCATACTCTGACACACTTTTTCACATGGACACTTGCTCAAGTCTTAGAGTGTGTAGCAAATATAAACACTATATATATTCCCTTGATTCATGGGAATATTTCTTAGTTTAACATTAAAATGGAAAGCAACTGAAAATTAGGTTTTAATTCCTATATTTTACTACTTAGAAAACTTTTGGAATATCCCTCTTTCATATACAAAATTTAGAAACTCCTCCTCACATGCAGCCTAAGAAGAATAATGGAGATTTTTAAAAATCATCTCTGGTAATAAAGTTTGAATACAAAACTAGTATATGTAATAAATGTCTCATATATATAATCAATGTATTACAGTGGTTTATAACAATTACTTTTTTCTGTTAAACTTTAGATTTTATTTTTAAAATACTTGATTTAGGATGTCATTGTATAAAAGAAGTATTATACAACATATGCTGTCATCCAAAATGTTTTCAAATCACTAGCCATGTACAATAAGTGATAAAATATCTTGGAAGACTCATGGATTACCGTAGGCTAGAATTGCTCTCCCTAGGGAGTCTCCAAATACTCTCCAAAGTATCAGGAGAGAGTATGTTACATAGATGTTAAGTTTTCTTTGAATGTTGCCTTGAAATATGAATATTTCCATGCTAACTTAAGGTAACATTTTGGGTATGAAAAGCCTTTTTTCAGGAATCATACCAGCCTTCCAGGCTTTGAGGCCAATTACTTGTTTATAGCCTTTATGTCTTAAGAGTAATAACAATTTAAAAACAGACAACTCATTTATTATAGGCAAAAGGATTTTTGCAAAGCCAAAATTATTTTCAGGAAATAAGACATGGTTTATAGAATTCTACACATGCATTCTATTTCTGCTTTTGGTCCAATGTAATCTGTGACATCATCATTAACTACTGAACAAATGGTTACCCAAATCTGGTCCTTGGGTTTATATTTCTGGCTCAAAATGAGGAATTCAGTTTCCCAACTCTTGTTCCTTTCCTGACTCTTTCAGACCCCAATATAGGGGAGCCTTTTTTTTTTTTTTTTTGTTCTTTGATTGCATCATCTTTTCTCAGCCTTCCTATCTAAAATAGTTTGCGCTGATACTCTTTTTCCATACAAAGTGATTCAGTCTCCATAACCATTTCTCTTTTTGTTGCTTATCAAATAATTCTTAACATTGGCTCCAGTCATTTCCATATATATAATCACAGGTTCACCTCTATAGCAGGGAATGGGAAGGAGGGAGGGCTTATTTTTCATCCTTACATCCTAGCTGGACAGATGCCTCTGAAAGCACCCAAATGTTTTGACCACATCTGTTTGGAGAAATACTCTGTTATAAATAACCTGGCATATTACTAAATAATATTTCTGGGTTGTAGGCACTGTTTCTTCTTGCCAACACTTGCAAGAAGCCTTGTTGTATGGCTAGACAGCAGTTTGGTGAGATTTCTTTTTTCTATTTTTACCAAAAAGTCATTTATCTAGGCAATAAATGTTGAGGGAAACAACAAAAAACTTATGAGGGAATGTGAATCAAATGAAAACTTATAAAAAAGTTTTTACTACAGTACAAAAGAAGCCAATTTGAAATTAATCTGAAATTATAAATAATTTTTTTGCTATGTTTTCTTTATAACCATGCTATATATCCTGCTATGAACTGTTTTATATAAAAAATTAAATGCTACCCTCTGTCCCAGAATTAATTATTACCTGATTTCCTCTTCATTCTTGCTTGCCTCCTTTCCTTTCAGGTAACTTCTGAAGAACTGAATAGTATAATTCAGAATGTAATGACGTGGGTTGTAGCTACAGTGACCAGTATATTATACCCAGCCATCACGAAGTATGAAGAAAGGTTCCGGAATAAAGCATACCCAGGGTCTGTTGACTCCATCCTCTCTTCAGAGAGTTCAAGTTTCTGTAGCACATGCAGTGAAGAGTTTACATACAGAAGCTACACATCTGCTACTACTAAAACATTTCAACGAGAGCCTTGTGCCTTTGAGTTTGACATCTCAGTAAGGCGACCAACCACACCTTTAAAACCACCTTCTGCCCACGTCAAAAGAACATTTGTGGGGAAAACATACCATAAGAAAGGGCCATCTATAACATCGGAACTCAAATTTGATAAAACCAGTATGGTAGATGCAAATCCTAAGCTTCGAACTTGTAAATCGGATAGCCACCTTTTGACATCATTTGAAACAGGCACAAAAAAGTCTAAGGATGCTACCACTGAAACAGATGGCTTAGAGAGTTCACTTGTTCCTGATCAAAAAGAAAAAGCCATGAATGAAATGAAGAATTTGAAGAATGTTTTCGTTAACTTTAAGTGTCACTTAAAAGGGGAAACCCAATTGATTTTAGAAAGCATTTTTCAAGAAATAATGTCTGATTTAACACAGGCCATTCCTTCTATTTCTTCTGTTACTGCTGAAGTTTTTGTTGACCAAAGTGAACCTGAAAAGGAAGACTTGCTTTACAATGTCGATATCTGCTCAGCAGCCTCAGAGATTGTGGAGAATATGCTTGAGAAGCTACAGTCAGCAGTTGAGAAAAAGTGCATTGAGATATTTTCACAAGAATATATACCAGTTGACATTAAACCAGGCTTAACACCCGATAGAGAATACCTCAGTCCATCAAATGGAAAACCTTTAAAAGCTTCACTGCCTTGTAATTTGGAACCCATGTGTGACATTGCAGAGGATATGGTACATTCCATTTTAGAAAAGCTGATGACTCTTGCTTCATGTAAGCAAAATGAACTTCCTTATCTTGAAGATGGAGTTGAACTTCCCCATCAGCAACCTGTGACAGACCCAACATATGTGTCACTCAAAAGAGCAGACAAAAAGAAATGTAGTCCTGAACCTGATGCTGCAAATTCAGTTGTTAAAGATGAAATAAAAAATTTAATGTCAAATATTTTTTCCCAGTCCTCTTTGGTTGGCTATATAGAGGAAGCAGTCAGCACTATACTAGGATACATACAATCTGAACTTAATGACGAGAGACTTATTGCATCTGAAGAAACAGTAATATTCCTTCAGCTTCTTGATGATATTTTCACTCACCTACATCAGGATCCAGGAAAAGATGATGTTAAAAAATGTAGACACCCTAGACTAAGAAATCCTTCTGACACTGAAGAAAAGTACAGACTCACTGACACCAGATTATCTAATGGTCCTAGGTCTAGAAGACCATTTCCACCTGTTAATGTTCCAGGCATGGTTTTTTATTCTGAAGATGATAATGAAGAAATAGACAGAATTGTGAAAAATGTGCTTGATTCATCTTTTAAAGATGAAAAACCAAAATCCTGGGAACGAATTCCTGAGAATTGGTTTAAAAAAGGGAACACGTGCTTTGAATACAAAAGAAATAGCATACCACTTAAAGAAGCTTCTGCTCGAAGAAACAAAATTGCATTTTGTGATGAGGGATTAAAGATTGGGCTACCATCTTTTAATAATAAAGAAATTTTAAAGGAAAAACCCTGTTTGAATAGAGACAGCTTGATTTTCAGCCAAGATCAAAAGTATCACATACAAAAGGCTTCAGAAAACATAGTTAGAAATATTTTAACAGAAATGCTCAAGGACCTATCTTCTGTTCCTCCTGGTCACTTAAACAGTAAAACTGGCAAAGCAGCTTCTTCTGTTCTTGTTTCAGAAAAATCTCAAGGACTGTCACATCAAGAATGGATGGACCAGGTGTTCTCCGTGTCAGAAATTAGTGCAGTGGCTCAAGAAATAACAGACGCTGTGTTAAATATACTCCAGAAGGCCTTAAGTTTCATTCCCAATACCATTAGAGGTTCCATTTCATCATCAGTTCAAACTTCTCTAGATAGTTCTGATACTCCTCCCATGGTCAAAGAAGCACCAAATAAAAAGCCATTAAAAATATGGTTTGACAGTGAAAAGAAAGTGAAATATTTATCTTCTTTCAGTGTAGATCCTGAAAAGCCTTCTCTGTTAAAATCTGAAAAAAGTGAACCTCAACCTATAGATGGCATTGCTGATAAGATCATTAATACAATTTTTAAAAGGCTGAAGTTATTCATTTGTCAGAAATTGCAGATGGTCTTCAAACCTTCAGTTGCTAAGCAATCTTCATTACGATCTCAACTTAGTACTTATACAACTAAAGTGGTAAACATTGTTTTGCATGCTATCCAGACTGAACTAGAACTCAGTAAGAGAACTCTAAATCGTAGGGAAATAGACCATACCAAATCTCTTACAGGTAAAGGATTTTTTGATGACACTGATAAATTAGAATCTCTTGTCTCAAATCTCAGTGATGACATTATGGGATCTCCATTATTAACTTGTATTTGTGAAATCTTATCAAGTGGACATTCAGATCAAAGCACTATTTCACTCCCTTCAGAACAGCCAAAGCCTACAACTTCATATGTGTCTGACAATGTTGATAAACAAAACATTTTGCCAAGTAGGCAGGATAAAAGATCTTTTCACAAATATTTGGCCACTCCATGTGCTCTCCATAGTGTTGTGAATGGAAAAGATCTCAAAGAAAAGGCCAGATTGCAAGTGTTAGACAGTATTGGAGAAATACTCTATGAAATGTTTTGTAATCTCATAGGAGCCCATTCTCACCATCAGCCATCTTGTGGTAGTAAGCAAGACAGAGAAGAGAATGAAAATCCTCAAATGGCCACTTCATTGCAGTCTAACATTCAGCTGATTTCCAAAGCAATTTTGGAATACATCCTTGCAAAATTATGTAGTGTTAATATGGATACCAGTTTTGCAAGTTCTGGATTTAAAGCTGTCTCAGAGCCTCAGTCTCTTGATATCGACAGCCTATCATTTGCTTCAATTATTGAGGAAATGGCCAAATGTGCTGACATGATCTCCAGCATAGTTTCCAGGATAATTCAGGAGGGTAATAAAGAGGTGACAAAAAGCAAAGCAAAAACTATTGCTTTGGTGACTTCCAAAACAGGGAGCACAAAAGAAATACAATCAAATGAACTGAAAGCTGTAGCTACAGATATTCTTAATATGGTTTTTGCCAAACTGGAACGGTTTGCTAATGGAAATTTAGAAGATCTGGGTTCTATTAATGATGGAAATGAAAAAAGCAATAAAATAGACTTGGGATATGAAAGTCCCAGTATTTTCACAGACACATATGAAGAACTATTGCAGTCTGCTTTATACATGAATGCAAAAAAGATATCAAGTACTATTTTGAAAGCTATTCAAACAGAATTAAATACGAATTCATTAGATTTGAAGACAAGTGCAAATACCCCACCACCTGAGAATCAAATGCTTAAGAAGATAGTTAATTTAATTTTAGATGTAGTATCCTCAGATATGTTTAATGAAACTGAATCTGAAGAGGGAGGCACTAAAACTTATCAGTACAGGCCAACTTATGGAAATTTTCTTCCTGGAGGAGCTGAATCAGATTCATTTCTAGAAAATGCCTCACATACAGAGAAGGAATTTACTGGGGAGAGAACATTACCAAGAGAAGAAACTAAATCAGATTCTCTTAAACAGTGGGTTCTAGAGAGAACCTTAAGCAAAATTGAAGTGAAACTCAAAGAACCACAGAAATCACCAGTCGTTCCCATTATAAGAAATATTTTGAATGAAATTTTTCAAAGTTCTTTGGTCAATCAATTAAACGTGCTTTCTCTCTCTCACTCTCATTTAAGTGGCATCCCTCACAACACTGATGAGACAATCCCTCAAACACCTGTTCAATTTATAGATAAAATAATGGGTCCTTTAGTGTCTGAAGCAGATGTAATCATAGTGGCAGATGATGTTGTTAGAACTGTATTTCATAAGCTTTATGCAGCTGCCATGCCAGAAAGAAACACAAGTGAAAATAGGTATAAATCCATCACCTTTAGAGCAAATGTTTCTTTACAGGAACACACCCTTGGAGGAAAGTCTTCTGTCACTGTGCTAAATAAGAACCCTTGTACTTCTAAGTCCAAATTCAGTGTTGACAAACAGGCTAAAGTAAATGTAGTTGAAGATATTGTACAGGCAATATTAACAAATTTAGAAACTTTTGCTACTTCCAAAGTAAAATCTCTCTTTTATCCCAAAATCAACTTCACAGTTCCAATGGCTTTATCTATTCAGCAGGATAAAAATGCATTAAGCAATGCATTATCAGCCAAAGATTTGTATTCTGAAGATCAGTCTTCCTCTTGCTCAGTGGATCATATTACATCAGAAAAAACCAACTCAATGTGTCAACTGTCTTTGAATAAATTAAATATGTATGCAACGGAAGTGGCTAAAAAAATTTTACAAGGAATCAAACATGAGTTAGATAAAGAAAGGGAAAATAGTAGTTTCTTAACTCACAACATTGTGGTTTCTGAAAATATTGCAAGTCAAATTGTTAACACTGTGTTACATATTGTGTCCTCTAAACGAAAATGTGACAAAAGCAATTCTGAGAAAGAGATTAATTCAGATCAACAAGAAGGTATTATTGAAAAGCTGTTTAATAAGACTGAATATAGAAAAGTACTTCAGTTTCAAATACAAGATACCATTGAAGGTATCTTACATGATATTTGTGAAAAAACACTGTATCAAAATAATCTATCTAGTGCTACATCCACTCTGAAACGTAGCATAGCTGGAAAACATTCTGGAGCAACCTCTGAAATATTCACTGAGGATGCAAATAAGATTATCCCAAAACTTTCAGTTCCTAAATCAGATGTCATTTTGATATCTAATGATATAGTAGATATTGTTCTTCATAATGTCAGTTCTGCTGTCATGCTGAGCATAAATGCAAAGAATCTTACTTCTGCAAGATTGCCCCTGACCATTTGTGACATATTTTCAAAAGCAGAGTGTCAACAGCCTCTTCTAATGGAGTCAAAAAGTGAAGAACAAACAGAGAATTGGCCATCCTCAAGAGATCTGGAGTCAGCTTATGTTGATGATTGTCAGATAACAATAGAGAAAAAAGATGCCAAGAAATCTGCTCCCGACCCATGTGAGGAGAATGCCAACTTCATTACTAGAACTATTTTCAATAGGTTAGAAGCTTTTGCCACAGAAAGAATAGATTCATTAATTACTCTTGCTTTCCAGACTAAAGAAGAGTCATCTGATAGCCAGGAACTGGAAAATTATATACAAGATGATAGCATCTTTCATGAATCAAGCCAAGTAGAATCAAATGTGAATGTCCTGAAAATATCCACTAAAACTATCCTCAGCCAAGAACTCACAGATTCCACTTTTGCAAGTTACAGAGAAAATATTAACTCCACAATTCATCTATCACAAGCTACTCTTAAGGAATATGCTGATATCATTGCAAGTGCCATTTTGAAACTTATTAAAAATGACTTAGACTTAGAAATCCAAAAGATGTATCCATATCCAAACAACATTTTGTTCCAAGAAAACATCATTGTGAGTGGAATCATGAACAGTATCTTAAAGAGTTTATATGATAAAAGATCTGCAAAGGAAATTGATGTTTACTCAAAAGAGAATCCTAGATTATTTTCACAACTAACTGTATCGAATGAAATATTGCTAGGACAAAGAGAGCAGGAGAAAAATAAACTATCTCAGCTCTCAAAATATCCTTTAGAACAAAACCAAATGGCATTGGAACAAGAAAGCCAGAGAATTGTTTTGGAAGAAATATTTATGAGAAATGGAAAATCAAAACAAAAAGAAAAAATTGCACTGCTCAGTGTGGTGGAAGAAGTTTTAACTAAAGTTCATGAAAGAATAATGGAAATCATGGGCCATTTGCTGCCATTTAATGAAAAACCCCACTGTGTATCTAATTCTAAGATTAAAACGTCAGACAAAACACAAAAAAACTTTCAATCACAGATTAACAGCATAGCAAATGACATAGTTCAACGTGTTTTGGGGAAAATGTACTCTGTAGTTACATCATTAAATGAGAGTAATAAAAAAGAAACATCTGACAACAATGATACCTTGTCTAAGAAAGCAGGATGCATCAAAGAAACTAAACAAGCAGGAAAAGGAAGAAATCCCACCAGATATGTGATACCACAAGTTTATCCTTATGCAGGCAGTCAAAATGTCTCTCTGTTAGAAAACAAATTTTTTCAATATTCACCACTGCAAGTGGGGAAGGAATTAGTCCAAATAGTTCTTAATAAGATCATAAAATTTGCCTCAACTCATCTAGAAGAGACTTTGTCCCCTGAAAGTTGTTCTGATGAGGTACAACATCTAAATATACACAGTTCTAAAGTGGGCTCCAAGGCCAGCCCTAAACTAGATTTTAAAACAAGTTTAAAAGCAAAATCAAAAGTTACTCCTTTGCCTAAATTTAAAACAAAATCATACCTAGGACCTAGCGGTGCTAAGGTCAAGAGCAAGACCAAGTTAGGTCCTAGAGAAAAGACTCCAAAAGATAATCAGTCCAAGGTCACCACTGGGCTGCCACACACCCTATCAACAGGCGATGCCCAAAACTTACTGGAAATGAAATTGCCCACTTCAGAACTAAAAATGTATGCCAAGGATATAGTAAGTAATATCCTGGAAACAATTGTGAAAGAATTTGAAAAGATGAAGCAAGCTAGAGCAATGTTAAATGTTAAAGCTTTACCATCTGATCAAATCATGGCAGCAAAAAAAATAGTTAATACAGTTTTGCAAGGATTATATGCTACAAGTAACCAGAATTTGGCTTATCCAATTAAGCACTCCCATGTGGATGATCTCAGACTTACACAGGGGAATTCAGATGCAGAGTATCTCGCCAAATCACAAGCATGTTTTTACTTGGAAAATGTTTCTTCACAGCTAGAACAGATTTTTCCTAAAGAAGGTATATTTAAAAAATTGTTTGACAAATGGCAAACAGAATCAAATGATATGGAAAATGAAAAGTATACACTAATGAAGATAGCTGAAAATGTTTTGACTGAAATCCCAATAAAAGCAAAAGAGTTAGAACATTCTCTTTCATTTTTAAATTTGCCACATCTGAAGGACTGTGAAAGCAGGTTCTATAATCATTTTAAAGTAGCCTCTACTAGAGTTGAAGACACCAAAGCACAAATTAATATGTTTGGAAGAGAAATTATTGAAATGCTGTTTGAAAAATTACAGCTGTGTTTTTTGCCAATCAAGGACATCCTCAGCAGTGTACCAATATCTAACACAAAGACAATAGACCAAATTTCTTTGGGCTCAAGCAACCAAGTTCGAGAAATTGTAGAAAGGGTTTTAAACATTTTAGAGTCATTTGTAGACTTGCAATTTAAATATATCTCTAAATATGAGTTTTCTGAAATAGTGAAAATGCCTATAGAAAACTTTTTTCCGGTCCAACAGAGACTATTAAACAAAAAGATGTTGCCAAAATTAGAACCACTGAAAACGTTTTCTGATGAACCCAATTCAAATTCTAGTATTTCCAAGGAAGACATACAGAATACTCTTCTACAGATTCACTCATTCCATTCAGAATTATTTACATATGCTGTTAAAATTGTCAGTGGCATGCTTGGTATAATTAAGAATAAGCTAGAGAAAGAAATAAGTCAAGTGGAACCATCTTCAGTTAGCACATTGAAAGAGACTGTTCTAGCAAGTGAGATCATCGGCACACTGATGGACCAGTGCACCCATATCAATAAGCTTCCAAAGGAAAGTTTGTTCCATGGAGCAGAAAATACCTATATTGTTAATCAGGTTGAATTGGCAACTAATATGAAAATGCCCATGTCAAAGTTAAAGGAAGTTAGTTTGGGGAATAATCCTTCACAAAACAGTGTACCTAGTTTTGTGTGTTATTCAGAGGAAAATATGAAAAAAAAGCCTTCATCAAACTTACTCTCTTATGCCAAAGCTTCTGTAGAAGATACAATTAAAAGCTCAGAGCCAATGGAAAGGCTTGATTCAAAAAATAAACCATCATGCTTTATAAACACAGTACAAGACTACAGCCCCAGGGAATCGAACTTTGGTCATTTTGACCAAACCATGAAAGGAAATAATTCTCTTCCTGAAGGCAGTGTGTTACAAAAACTGTGTAAGAAAGCAAATGAATCCACCGAAGCAGCGTTAAAGCAAGTCATGTCATTCATAGAAATAGGAAAAGGTAAAAATCCAAGAGTATTTCATTATGAAACTCTAAAACCAGTTGAGCCAAACCAAATTCAGACAACTGTTTCTCCACTCAAAATATGTTTAGCTGCAGAAAACATTGTCAACACTGTGCTATCAAGCTATGGTTTTCCATGTCAACCACACATTACTGAAAACATGGAAACAATGAAACCATTTTTCATATCAAAGCAAAACTCTTTGTCTATATTATCTGCACAAAAGAATGAGGAGAAAAGGCTACGGAGAATGTGGGATAATAAAACCAGCTGTATACCTGAAGAAGAAAATAAAAAACCTGAAGCCAGTAGAGGAGATTTTTCTTTATTGCAAAAATGGGAAAGTAAAATGTACCCAAAGATAAAGACCCTGAAGGAAGTTAAAGTCATCGCTTTTGCTGATCACGAGCTGGGTCCAAATGAAATTCATTTGGTAGCCAGACATATCACCTCATCTGTGGTCACATATTTCAAGAACTTTGAAACTAGAGGTAAGCAAGAAATAACCTTTAAAAGTAGGCATAATTCAGAAAAAAAAATATATATATATATAAAAGCTCTTCTATCTAAGAAGCTGCATTTATTGTTTCTCTGAAAATAGCCTTGGAGGTGGAATATTTAATTACTTCTTAATATATATCAGGATACAAAAGCAAAGAAAGAAAGAAAAGAAAAAGTTTAATGTATACATGGTTTGAATCTGAACAAGTCTGTTTCTCAGTTTTCCATATGTGCAGATGAGAAAAATAGGTTTACTTCAAAGGAGAGGATTTTGGTTGGTTATAAGATACAAGTTCCACAGCATTCTGAAAGGGTTTTTTTTTTATGTGACTTTTTTATACCCATACCAAAGACACAGTTCATTGATTGAAGGTTAGTGATTCCTCTTTCCAAGGTGTACAGTTGAATTCTTTGCCATTATTAGTCATGATTTATAAGACAGAGGTATTACCCAACTTGTGTTTGTATTCTAGTATTCTTACAATCCTTAAAATCTAAACATATCTTCGCAAAGTTATTTCCACTCATTTTTAAGAGGTTGAATCATATGTAATAGACATTTTTTTGTATATTAAAACCAGTTAATTATTGGCAATTTCGTAAAATTTAATCTAATAATACTGAAATGGCCCTGAACTGGGTCAATACTTCCAATAATTAGTTGCCGTGTATCAGTTCAGATACATCACTTACCAATCATCCAAATAGCAGAACACGTACTATCAGTCCTATCCACCTGCATAGGGAGGTCATTTCTCATCCTTAAAACTGGCATTCTTTCTTTTCTCTTTCTTTCTTTCTTTCTTTCTTTCTTTCTTTCTTTCTTTCTTTCTTTCTTTCTTTCTTTTCTTTTCTTTCTTTCTTTCTTTCTTTCTTTCTTTCTTTCTTTCTTTCTTTCTTTCTTTTTACCATTTTTTTACTTATTTTTGAGAGACAGACAGAGTGTGAGCAGGGGAGAGTCAGAGAGTAAGGAAGACACAGAATCCAAAGCAGGCTCCAGGCTCTGAACTGTCAGCATGGAGCCTGATGCAGGGTTTTAACCCACAAACTGTAAGATCATGACCTGAGCTGAAGTTGGTCGCTTAACCGACTGAGCCACTCAGGTGCCCCAAAACTGGCATTCTTTCAAGAGGACAGTGTGTGTCTGCAATTTCAAGCTCATAAACAGACTTTCTCCAAACATATTCTAACTAAATTTAGGGAATAATAAAGAAAAGCAAGAGAGAGAGAAAGAGAGAGAAGATTCATGAATTCATCCCATTGGTATTTATTTGTCCCTTTCTATCCAATCTAGTCTCTATTTCCAGACATGTTTAGGGACTCTAGTGATTTTACTCCTGCTCCTTCTTTCTCTTGGAACTCTTTTTTTCCTCATTCCCTTCATCTCAACATGCCCAAATCCCATCTAGTAGTCAAAACTAGGCTTAAAGCTTCCATCTCCACAGAGTTTTGCCTGAGTTTACACGCAGAGGTATAATAGGTGATTACATTTTGAGGATATTTTGAGGAAACATAGTGCGTTTTTATAGATCCCGCTTCCAAGAAGTTGGCCATCCCAAGTAGGTATATGATTTTCAGTATACATTCTGTTGAATAGAAAAAAAGGGTACAGTTGTGACAAATTATAATCAAGGGTTTAAAGTACATTATAACCTATCCCCAGCCTTTCTAGCACATTTCCATTTCAATCAAGTCATTACTACAACACATCCTAAAAGTAATGAATAGCCTAACATTAAATGTTTTCACTAAAAAAAAATAATAATTACGTGAGCTCTCTAGAGATCACTGCAGACATGATAGATTATAATATTAAACTTGGAAATCATTTCTCCGTATGATTTGCAGCTTCTTAGAGCCCTTACCCATTTAAGCAAGACAGATATCAGCACTTGACTGGGAGACTTGAATTCTTTAGGATTATTTTCTAAATTTTCTGGCTAAAATTAATATTCTACAGGTGAGAAAAAAAAGATTCTACAGGAAATAAATATGTGAAGAAAACCCAGTATCTTTCTTGATTATGGTTTTCTTTTTCTTTAGTGAGATATTCCATAGGTGAAATTTGTTTGTAAATAATTACCAATATATTGAATTTTACATATTTCTCTTCGTGCATGCTAAAAATAATCCTTTTTTTCAGCTTCCATTGAGAAGAAATCCATTATTTCTACATTTTCAAGGAAAAAATGTGAATTGGAACAGCCTCTAAGAAGTATATATAATAATTCTTCACTGAATCAATTTTGTGAAGATCTCACTGAGTCTATCATTTGCCATTTAACTTCAAGCATTTCTGGTAACACCAAAGATAGTAGAGAAAAAGAGAAAGCATTGGAAAGCCAAAATGCAGCATTTAACAGGATTATTTCAATTGATTCTCAAATGTTTGAGAGTAGGTCAATTTCTATTGGGGAACTTGCTTTAAGTATCTCCGAAATCATCACTGAAATCCTCTTTAACAGTAACATTATAGAGGTTGACATTGCACAGCAAATGTTTCCTTTAAAAACAAAGTACATCTACTGCCCAGGAGTAGCTGCTGCTGACTTTGATAATCTCTTTCAGGATCTTTTAACAGGAGTGATTCATGTAATGTCCAAACAAATAGGAATAAACCATCACCTTGAAAGCAATGGAAGAAAAAAATCATTTTCCATGCTTAGGAGAAATAGCGTGCCCATTGGCAATGAAACAAATACCATGGAAAGACAGAAAGGATCCAGAAATTGGAAATCGTCTACTTACCAAACAGATAATCTCCTTCAAAAAAATAAAATAAATTATCTGGCACGTAAGTTAGACAATCTGGTTGGTAGTCTAAAAACGACTGAATCCAAAGAAGTAGTCAATAAAGTTTTTAATATTGTTTTAGATTTATTTTTACCAGATGAATATCCAGGTGAGGCTATGAATTCTGATAAAAAAGCAGGAACATCATTCTCATCCTCAAATGATCAGCAAAGTAGTAGAGTACTTGGAAATAACATTGGCCTCACCCCCAAATCAGTTTTTCTTCTCAATGTCGTGTGTGAGAAACTTATCAGAACACTTTTGGAAAAATGCACAAGCACTGTTTTTCTTGATAATAGCCCTTTTTCTGATGAAATATCAGCAGAAGAATGTAAACTTTTAAAAATACTGCAAAGTGTAGAAGATCAAGAATTTGTTTATTGTATGGGAGCAATGGACTGTGAACAATTTCAAGGAGATTATATGTCAGACTTTTTGGAAGATCTGGCAGAAATGGATCAAGATTTATTATCATCAGACTCGATGCTTACTATCATTTCCCACAGCTTGGTTAAATCATTGATGGACAAATTATGTCACAATACACAACTCCCCCAAAGCCCACCTTTTGCAAACAAGCATTTGAAGTACACGGGAAGAGAAATACAATCTAGCTTCATAAATGCACAAAGGCCAGAATTAACAGAATTCGGAAAAGGTAAAGCCTTTTCAGGATTCATGAGTTCTGATAGTAATGCCTTGACAGCATCCTTGAATAATCTCAGTGGGGTTAGCCCCAAAAAGCAAGCACCATTTGGCAAGGAATATTCGGTAAATTCCACTTTTGTGTCAACTCTCAAAAGACAGGGAACAAAGTATATGGATGCAGTACCCTTCCATAATAAGCTATATCCAGGAGATATAAATACCAGTGTGTATTCAGCCACATTTTTGGAGGAGATAATTTCAGAACTGTTTTTTAATCTCTCTACTTCACTGTGGGGAAAAAATGAAAATATCACTGAGGGCCGGCTCAATGAGGTGAATACATTATTTGTCAACAATGTAGTAAATGAGTTTAATAATGCACAAGTCACTGTTTTACGGAATGTTGAAGAAAGGCTGTGTTTTCCACCAATCCATAAAGAAACTATTAGTAGAATTGTTGACTCAGTTTATTATGATGTTTTACAGCAATATAAATTGAAAGTGACTTGTGATGATCTGGCATGTGACAATACCTCGATAGCAGAACAAATAACTAATAGCATATTGTTAGAGATTATAGACTACCAACTCCCATCTTGCTTCAGAACAAAGCTCGTACCAAATTCATATTACCCTCTACAAGCTGAAATTATATTGCAGAAAGTTCAAAATAACTTGAGAAAATTTACTTCCCAGACCAGGTCTTCAACAGGCTATAGCACCATGTTGTCTCATTCATTTTTAGAAGACATCATCAGAAGACTTTTATATCAACTGATTCCTTCACCCAAAAAGACCTCCTCTTTGGGAAGCAAATATTTCATGAGTTCAGATTTCAATGAAATGTCTACCTGTATAATAAATAAGGTTATATCAGCCATTTCAAAACATAAAATTTGGTTCACTATATGTGATAATCAATATCTATGTACTGGAAAAAACCTTCAGAAGATGGTGGATACTGTTTATCATAATATTATGCAAATGTCTGATTCTCTTGTTTCAATACAGAAAAGTATAGTCAGCCGAAGCCCAATTATGATTGACAGAATAGCCAGTTTTATTATCCAAGAGATTATTGAAAATCATCTTCAACCATTTTTGTGTGGAGAAGGTTTACCTTGTCCAAATACTCCATTGGATGCAATATCAAATATGGTTAAACAGATTCTCAATGAAGTCATAGAGTCTTACAAACCCCACACACCATCACCCTCAGGTATTTATCCTGATACATTTGTAGGGGCAATTGTTGCCAGACTTTTATCAAAGATTTTTAGTCCAAAGCATAACACTGAAATTGAACTAGAAACTATGACCCAAAAAATAGTAAGCTCAATAAATAACCATTTTAACAAAGCTAAAATTCACCTTCTATATGATGACAAAGAACCTTACACCTTTGCAGATACAGATATTGTGGATGAGCTCGTTAGCTCGATTTATACAAATGTTTTAAAACAACATGAGTTAGACCCTAAGGTTGATAAACAGTCTAAAGACAGTGATATTTTTGTAGAAAATATTACAAATTTAATTTTAGCAGCTATTTCAGATTACCTTCTTCATCCTCTATTTTCTGGGGATGTGTCATCATCTTCCTCTTCAATTTCAATGGTTGAGAATATTGTTCAGGATGTTCTTAGTAACATCAGTAAATCTAACAAGTCAAGTCAGAATTTATCTCCATATAACACCTTGCTGCCATACACATTTTTGGAAGACATGATAAGAGTGCTATTATCTAGAATCTTTCCTTCTACACCTAGCATTGTTCCAGACAGAGACACTCCAAATTACAGATCAAGAATGAATTTCAATGAAATTGCTTCAAAGATAATCAGTGATATTAGGACGAAAATTTCCCAACATGAAATTCGATTTTCAAAAAATGAAGAAACCAAGTCTGTTTATTCAGAAGATGATGTTCAGCACCTTGTTGACTCAGTAGTCAAAAATATTTCACAAAACTCTGAGTCTCAAGAATTAGCTGAGCAAAATATCACAAGCAGTAATGATGTTCTTATTGATAGAATAGCAGGTTTTATCATTAAACATATCTGTCAACAACATCTTCAGCCATTTGTGGATGGAAAGTTATTACCTTCTTCATCATATACATATTTTGATGATGAAAGAAAACAGTGGTTTTATGCCAGTGTTTATTCCTCAACTTTCTTGGAAGATGTAGTCTGTGGGGTTTTAAGCAAAATATTCCACAGGGTGTTAGGCATTGTACAAACAAAATCAGTAAGAGATTCAGAAGAAGAACTGTTTGATAAAGCTGAAAAACTCATTCATTTGATAGCAGAGGAATTCTCAAAAGTTGAAGTTAGCATTCTAGAGAATGCTGAGGAAGAATTGTGTTTGCCTCCAGTAAAGAGAGATGTAGTCAGGAACATTATTGACACAGCATACAGCAAAGTTCTGCAAGAATATGAAATGGAAATAATGCCTGGAAATTATAAAGATTTTCTAAATGACACAAAAACATTGGCATCAAGGATAACTAAAATCATCCTTGCTGAAACTTTTGATTTCCAAATTCATCCAAACCTCATAGGAAAGTTTCCTTTTAAGTTACACTCCAAACTCAATACTAATGTTTTAATAAAAAGAGTTCAGTGTAGTATTACCAAATCAAGATATCAAAGGCAGGCATCAACAATATATACTACCATGTTATCACATACTCATTTGGAAAAAATTGTCACTCAGCTTATATCTCAGGTGACTCCACTGGCCTCCAGGACAGAACACCCAGATACCTCTCAATCAGACTTAAGTAATACAGTCATAAAACTAATAAATGAAATTATTTCAATAATTTCAAAGCATGCAATATGCATTATTAAACATGGGAATGAAAAACAAAGTATGATTTCAGAAAAAGATATCCAGTCTATGGTTGATTCCATTTATGCTGATCTTTCACATTCAAATCTGTATCAATCTCTTAAAAGAGATAAAAAAGGAATAAGTAACTTACCTGTTTCAAAAATAGCAAGTTTTATAATAAAAGAAATCTTTAACCACCATCTTCAGTCATTTTCATCTGGAGATAAAACTCTTATTTCAGCTGCAGTTGATCAAACTTATAAACAGAAAGCAACAGATCCTAAACAAAGAGAGTTGTCTTTCATTGTGAACTCGGCTGTGTTTTTGGAGGAGGTAATTTCTGAGCTTTTATGTAAACTCCTTTATGCATTCTCACACAATTTCTTGGTTGCTGAAAACCCAGATACAGTAAAAGTCAAAATTACTGGTATTGTTACAACATTAGTAAATTCGATTGTTTTGGAGCTTACCACATCTGAGATTCTAGTTGCAGATAACTTTGATGATGATATGTGTTTTTTAGAAAGATATAAAGAAATTGTTAAAAAAACAGTCAACCTCATTTATGAAAAAATTTTAGATGAATATAAATCTCTGATTCAAGTATACAGGGCTATACAAAGTGACACTATTGGTTTTGGAAGAAAAATATATCATTTGCTATTGGAGGAAATTTATGATTATCAAGTGCAGTCATTAGTTTCAGGAGAATTAGTGGCTTCTTCCTATTCTTGCCCTCAAGCTGATAATATCATCACAAATGTGCTCAATGTCATCACAAAGGATAGCCATACTTTGCCTTCATGTATTACTGTGCTGCCTCGTTCTCTTTTGGAAGATATTATATACAAGCTGCTAGTGCATATCTTCCCTTCAACTGACACTGAAAGTGAACTTAAAGAGAAAGAAGTTGCATCCGATTGTGAGTTTGTAGATGCAACGTCAAAACTGACCAATGAAATTATCAAAGAAATTTCTGAACATGAGATCCGCCTTGCCATAGCAGAGGAAAATGCAGAAAATATACAATTAGAAGTGATTGAGAATTTGGTTGACTCTATATGTAATAATATTTTGAAGAAATCGGAATTTCAATCTGAAGTACAGAAAGGCACAGACAAAAAAGGAGGCTCATTTCTCAGTAAAATAGCTGGATTCATCATGAAAGAAATTGTAGATCATCATCTGCAGCCATTTTTACATGGTGAAGAATCATCTTCCAGTGACTTATCTGATTATGAGCACATGTCTGTACTTAGCAAACCTGGTAAAGAAAAAACACGGCCTGCTCTTTATTCAGCTACATTTTTGGAAGATGTAATTGTTGAGCTTGTTCGTAAATTTTATTCTCTTCCAAGTATTAATGAAGATTCTAAGAAAAAAGAAATGGTAGAGCCAGACCTTATCGGCTTAGCTATAAAATTTGCAAACTCTCTGATAGGAGAATTTAGGAAAAGTGAAATTAAAGTTCTACCAAATGCCGAGGAAATGCTTTCTTTTCCACCAATTGATAAAGAAACAGTTGACAAAATATCCAATTTTGTGTATGATCAGTTCATAGGAAAGTATGGATCTAATGATATTCAGAAGGATGGGAAAAGTAACATTGTAATAGAAATGATTGCTGCTTTAGCTCAGAAGGCAATCTCTGCTTTCAAGATTCAACCACTTTTTTCAGGAGACTGGTCTTCCATCTTCTTTTCATTTCTAAATCCAGATAACATCACCGAAAGGGTTCAGCATCTACCACAGCAAACCTCTACACAGATAAGCAAATGTTCAAAAGGGAATGAACTTGCTTTACCAAAACAATCATATAAACACACTTCTGCAATTATAGACCAGAAAACTGTGTTGGACACTTCGGAAATAGACAGAGGTGCAAAAAGTAGAAAGAAAGGTTTCAAAACTGAAGAGACCTCAATGAAAAAAGGTGACATCCAAGATCCAATAGTTCCCTCTGCAACTAGAATTATGAAAAGTGACATGGTTAACCTGTTATCAGGTTCAGCTGCAAGTGTGACAAACAAAAAGAAAGAGACAGAAAATAAAATGGAAACTTCAATTAAAAAATATGAGAACTTATCAAGAGCTACTTTTACAACTACGAGTGTGAAAAGTAAAGTTATGCAGGAGCCAGATTTGAGGGTAACTCTAAAAAATGATGACATTGAGAAGAAAAATATACCAGTTTCAAAACACAAGAAAAGACAATATAATAATATAAACACAAAATTTCCAGTAACTACTGATGATAAAGAATCTGAGGAGGAAATACTTGGACCAAATTTTGAAATAAACATTGAAAAGAAGATTGACAAAACAAGAGAAAATACATTTAAAAAAGATGATCAGTTATCTTTGGCATCTGAAGCAAGAAATACAAGGACCACAACAGAGAATACTTTGAAAACAGTTACCCAAAAGCCAAATAATGAGGATGGAAAAGACTCTTCATCTCAAACAGATATAAATGAGGAACAATACTCAGATTATGAGTATGTTCAAAATGTCACTGAAAACATTTATGAAAATGTCTTAGAAATACACACTTCTCCAGAATCATCAGATGATTCAAAACTACACAGTCTCCCAAATGATACAACATTGCTTGTAATTCAAGAAGTTGGTCAAGATTTTACACAGTCTGTTTCAACAAAGGATCCATCCCTCTCAATTAACAAAAGTCTCTCTGTCAAGGAGAGAGAGAGAAAGAAAGAAATAGAGAATGAGGGAGAGAGAGAGGAAGAAAGAAAGAGGGCGAGCGAGACAGGGAAGAAAACAGAAAAAGTAAAAAGTAAGGAGATTAAAAATGAACCCAGTAAATCAGACAGTCCTCAGTACCCATCAAAAACTAAGCCTGGAGTTGTTCCTGCTAAATTTTTAGAAGATATTATCACTGACATGGTTAACACATTGATCTTTTCTTCCTCATCAGAAACACAGACATGTGATAGATGTCAAAATGTAAGGGATGATGAAAATCAAGCCGAACTTTATGACACAGCTGTGAAACTTATGCACTCACTGTTAAAGGAATTTTCAGATGCTCAAATTAAGGTATTTAGGCCACATAAAGGAAATCAGTTTTTTCCACCTGTAGATAAAGTGTCATCAGTTCCTAAAACACCTCTTCAGCAAAAAGAATCAACTACAGATGAAACCGCATCCAACGTTAAGAAAATAACAGTGGATAGAATGCCACATATGCACGAAATGACTAGAAAACCTTCATCAAATAAGATATCTTTCTTAGAGAAAATACGAGCAATTGATAAAGCATTGGTCAACAAAGTTGTTCATTCTTCTGTATGTAATATTTTGAAGGAATTTGGATCTCAAGATTCCATTTGTAAAAATATAAAGAGTAATGGGGAAAATTTAGCAAGAAGACTAAGCAGTGCAGTGATAAATGAAATTTTTCAACATCAGCTTAATTTCATACATTGTGATGAGGTTCCAGCTTCAGCATGTTTGCCTCTGGAATTTAAAGATATTGTTAAAAAGGTCCGAAAAGTGGCACAAACAGCCAGCAAAGAATGTCAAACATCATCACCATATACCATCAAGCTGCCTCACAAATTTTTGGAAAATGTGATTTCTGCTCTTTTATCCAAAATTTTCTTAACAGTATCCAACACTGAAGTAGAAACGTCTGAGTACAATGGTTTCACAGAATTGGATTTCCTTCAAATGAAGTTATTAAGTACAGTTACAACAGCAATCTCCAATGATAAAGATATAACTATACAATATGTGGAATCTCTACATCCAAATGATGATGAAATTATTCAATTAGTGATTCATTCCATTTATAATAATCTCTTGTCACAGTTTGGATCACAAGAGATAATACAAAACTGTGTAGCCAGTGGATGTAGAATTCTTTCGGAAACCATCGTTGACTTAGTTCTGCGAGAAGTGGCTGGCAATCAATTGCAAAACTATTTTTCTGGAGAGCTAACTCCACATCAGTGTGCAGAAGTTGATAGTGTTGTTGAAAATATTCTTAAAGATGTTATCCAAACTGCTGATGCTGCCCAGCCTCAACCATCACGTGTTCATATACTGCCTTATAACATAATAGAAGAAATTGCTGTAAAGTTTTTATCAAAGCTTTTATCTGTGTTTCCAGAAATGGATAAGGAAAGAACCAAATCTCTAGAAACTGACATGCAAAAATTAAGCTCAAAAATACTAAATTCAATACAAGAATTTATCTCCAAAAGTAAGATTAAACTTGTACCACCGGCCAAGGAATTGCCTACTGTACCTTTAGCTAACAACGAAACTATTGAAAGGGTAGTTAATTCTGTTTATGCCAGCATTTTAAAGCACTCTGGCTCACACAGTTCTATATTTAAAGATTTGATGGGTAAGAGCAATGTCCTCTCTGATATAATAGGTTTTTTAATGGTGAAGGAAATTTCCAATTCTGAATTTCAACCTCAAGTAGAGGACAAAGCATCAAGTTCAGAATTAGTTCTGGAAGCTGTCAAAATTATGGAAAAAGTGGTCACAATTGTTGATGAATTTAAGTCCCAGAAAAAGTCTTCATCCAAAAAAGGGTTGATGTTAGATGCCAGGTTTTTAGAGGAAGCATTGGCCTTGTTCTTGGCTAAAATAGTAAGATTGCCAAGTGCCTCAAGCAAAGATGCAAAAAATTTATCAAAGCCCGAGTTAAATAAAATTGCATCTCAACTGACAAAATCAGTGACAGCTGAAATTTCCCAAAGTAACATTAATCTTGTTGCTGCTGATCCTGAGCAATACTTTTTAAATCCAGAAAGCATAGAAATGATTTCTCAGGTTATTGATTCCATTTACAGTAACGTACTGCAACATTCCAGAAATGATAGTGAAGTCTACGATGATATAAAAGATACAAACACTGTTTTCCCTGAAAAAGTGGCTGGTTTAATTATTAATGGAGTTTCACAGTTTCCATTAGATACAGTTAGCACAAAGAATTCAAATGCTAATCTCTCTGGAAATCTAGATGTGAATAGAATTATTCAAAAGGCACAAGAGCATATGACTATTGATACAGTCCCTGAGTTAGAGGACGAAGAGTCATATCAAGATTCAATTGAGAATTTTCCAATTAAAATAGTTCCACATGTTGGGAAGAAAGCAATAAAAATAGATCCAAAAATTATCTCAGAACACTTAGCAGTACTTTCTGTAAAAACCCAACCTCTTGAGAAACTCAAGGTGGAGTGTTTGAGTAAAACTGGACATAGCCTAACAGAACTGAGAAGAGCATCAATAAGCGGGAGAAGCTACCCCTTACTAAAAGCATCTAACATAGAAAAGATACAGAAAGAAAGACGCATCTCATTGAATAAGGTGGGACGACTGGATGTAAAACCCTTCCAGGTAAGTGCAAAAGCCAATAGCAAATCCATAAGCAAATAGTGGTTGTCCTTTGATTTCTTCCTCCAATGGGAACGCATTTTTTGTTGTTATTCCATGCCCAATAGGAGAACTGGTTGCACAGGCTCATTCATGCTGTCACATGATTTACTGGGACTTGCCACATCAGTTCAGTGGCTCACTCTAATGGTCTCAGGCTAGTTTTCCAATGGAAGTCAGTTTAGACTAACATTTTTTTTTTTTTGCAAATAGTTTATTGTCAAATTAGTTTCCACGTAACACTCAGTGCTCATCCCCACAAGTGTCCTCCTCCATGCCCATCCCTCCTCCTCCCCACATCCATCAGTCCTCAGTTTTTGTCAGCATTCAAGAGTCTTTCATGGTTTGCCTCTCCCCCTCGTTCCTCCGTCAAGTTCCTCCTAATCCTCCTATATGTGCAAACATATGATATTTGTCCTTCTCTGCCTGACTTATTTCGCTCAGCATAACACTCTCAAGGTCCATCCATGTTGCTACACATGGCCAGATTTCATTGTTTCTCATTGCCATGTAGTATTCCATGGTATAGATAAACCACATCTTCTTGATCCATTCGTCTGTTGATGGACACTTAGGCTCTTTCCATGTTTTAGCTATTGTGGAGAGTGCTGCTATGAACATTGGGGTACACGTGCTCCTATGCCTCAGCATTTCTGTATCCCTTGGGTAAATTCTTAGCAGTGCTATTGCTGGGTCATAGGGGAGTTCTATTGTTAGTTTCCTGAGGAACCTCCACACTGTTTTCCAGAGGGGCTGTACCAGTTTACATCCCCACCACCAGTGTAGGAGGGTGCCCGTTTCTCCACATCCTTGCCAGCATCTAGAGTTCTCTGATTTGCTCATTTGAGCCACTCTGACTGGCGTGAGGTGGTATCTCAGTGTGGTTTTGATTTGTATTTCCCTGATGAGGAGGGATGCTGAGCATCGTTTCATGTTAGACTAACATTTTTTAAAGAACAGAAATACAGTGAAATATCCTTAACAGTAAAATAAGGATGACTGAAATTATAATCTTCATTTGCAGATTAAGAAGAAACAATCTCCTGTAGTTCTTTTAGTTCTTTATTGTGAATATCGAAAGCAGTTTTTAAAGACTAGTTAATAGAATATCAGGATATATGAGGTTTCAAAAGCCATCTAAAATACTTTTAATTCCTCAAACCTACGACTCTACAGCAGTGGTATTCCTTACTTTCAGGAACATTCACTAACAAACATTACATTACAAATGCTAGATTATACTTGTTTCCTATCATTTCACTTTAATTGTATTAGACTTCCTCAATTCTACACTTTCCATAAGTACCCAGTTTCCTCTTCTATCCATATTCAAGATCCAGTTGCCCTAATGCTGCCATTTTGAGAAACTGGACCTAGCTCTGCCCTAAATTAGCTCCATACTAGGGCCTCAAATAAATTAAATTAATCACGACTTTACCACTATACCACTGAGGACAAAGGGATTGTCAGGCCTATAGAGTCACACTGATTTTTGCCAATCCCCTTACACTGATGGTGTTCACTCATTAGAAGACTGGATATGCTTAGGGATATAATCTGTTGCCTGGACAATGAGCAAAGAATGAACCATTCTCCATGAAGCATAAACTTTAGCTGAATTTTTTGCCAGTACTATCCTGCAAGGATATGTTACTTAGTGCTTTATATCTTCATACTCAAATACTGAGATCACCATGGGCTGAGACACTAATTTAATCTTCTTTGGCCTAAACTTTTTGGACCAGATGATGGTTCTTTCCAGCTCTAAGATTTACTTTTCCATATGTGTTCTCTTCATTGTATTGGCATATTGCTTAGTAGTCTTCATTTATACAGAAATAATCCCTTGCAGTAAGATTTGTGTGAACAGATCTTACTTAAATAGTAAGATCTTAAAAGTAACTTACTTAAAATAGGTTTTTAATTATCTGTAGTATTGTCTGTCACAAATCTTACTCTTAGTTAATGCCTCTCTTTATTTAAGTCATTTATAGACCACACGAAGCAGGAAAGAGAATATTTATACCAAAAAAAAAAAAAAAAATTACCCCTGTCCTTTTAAGGGGAAGAAAAGCCATCTTAAAAAATAAAAACCATATTTAAAAAAGCAGATACATAGAACTTTATCAAGACATATGATTTGCACCAATCTGCGTTCTAATACTATCTATCTTTAGCATAGGGACAGAAAAGAGAAAAAAGAACAATAGATTAAATCAAAGAACCTAGACATTTGTTGGTTCCATGTCAAGGCTTTGTTTTCTGTTTTGATTACTATAAATTCCCAACACACTAGGCATATACATATTAACACTATATATAATATAATAAGTTCCAAAGCCATATGGAATTATATTTTGATTTTCTAAACCACTAGTTCCCTCTAGTAACACTGAAAATAAAAGTTAATTTTTGTGCTTTAACTTCCTGAAAAAGCTGTTTCTATATTTTGTTTCCATGGAAGATATTCTTTTAGGGCACCATTGTCTGAAAAACTAGATCACAGTGTTACAAAAGGATTTTGAGGTCTAAGATTACTAAATCAGTCTGGAGGTTCTGTGGCATCATCAAAGGCTACAGAGATTAGAGAAATTGTGTTATTTAATTATAATTGTCTTTTCTTTGATCTGTCTTTAAACATTGAAAATGGAAAGTTTTTCCATTGACTTGACTTGGGAGGATAAGAAAAAAATTAAGAGTTACGTAGTGAATATTCTTTTGGAAAATATAACCAAAGGATTAGGAGTGGAAGAACAGGGACTGAGGTGTCAAAGACCTTCACAAGTTTGGATATTCATCATTTTAAAAAGCCAAGATCAGACAATACCTTGATTTTTTGTTACAGTATGTACATTTGGGTTCTCTATTATTACCTATGTAGAATTTTGGAAAAATGGAGTATAGTGTCTACTTCTGTCCCCCAAACTTTCAAAGTCAATGAAAAAACAAAAAGTAAATTATGATGTAACAAACTATGAAATTTAAGCTAAAGAAAGAAAGAAAGAAAGAAAGAGAAAAAGACTAGAAGGAAACCTATGTTAGACCTTCTTCTGTACTTGGGAATAAATTAATTCGATCTCTGAAATATTAAAAAAATACTAGATACTGACAAATACTTTTTATAACTTTCATTTGTTTCTTTATACAAGTAGTAGCTTTTGAAGATAATACTACTTAAATTGAAACTATAAATCATATTAAAATAGCTATATTACAATAGAACCACAAGAAGAGTGATTGAAGCATTGGTTTTTAATATTCATTTTACCTTCAATTCCAGGCTGTTTGCAGAAATTCATTTCAGAATATAAGAAAGCCTGATATCACCAAGGTAGAGCTTTTAAAAGATGTTCGGACCAAAAAAGATCTTATCATTCGGTTTGTAGCTCATGATATTGATCAAGAAGATTCAGAAAGTACCATAGAAGAGGAACTAATGTCTGACGATGAAGTTGTTTTAAGAGAGGTTGTAAAAGAAGAATATTTCAGAGAACAATTTGAAGACCAAGTGAAAGAAGTCACGAAGCCAGTAGAAAGCAAAGTTGCTTCTCCCAAGCCGACACTAAGCACAAACAGCCTGAAAAAAATATTTTCTTTAAGCAAATGTTGTCAATCCACATCCAGTGCAAATATTGAAAGTTCTGAAGCAACCTCAAATCAGAAAATAGTACCTAGGGAGAGAAAAGTTAAAAGAGCTACTGCTGAGCTTGACATGTCCAGGTGCTCAACAACCATGACTGAAACAGACTCTTGGAAGAAAAAGCCACAGAGTAAGGTGAATGAGAAACATAACTGTCAGTGACCAGATATCTATAGAAAGAAAAGAGATCTTCAGAAATTCTGTCCATGAATGTATCTTAATTAGAAAAGAATACTAATATTGTTCCATTCTCTTCCTAAGCCTGATAATAATTACAGTATAAAAGAAATTATTAACAGATGAAACCATGAAACTCAACTAAGAGAAAGCAGATAATTGAAAGAGACCTAGATTAGTTAGGAGCCCAAGGAGAACAGAAAATGGAAACCATTGAAAAGAAATGCAAACTAATTATTTAAATATATTATTTAATAAATTCCAGTCTTTTTTGTATTTTGGCTGGTAAATCACAGCCAAAATTGACATATTTTTTAAGAAGACTTACACAGGTAGGATATGACTAGAAATTGGGTCAACATAAGAGGAAGTAAAAAAACGATCCATACAAATTCAAATTGTCTAGGTATGAATTCTGACTCTTCCTTAATAGCTATGTGTCCTTTGGGCAAGCTACATGGCCAGATTTTTTTCTTAAAAATGACTTAGCCAACATGCCCCAAATTAAAAGGCTAATCAAAATATTTTAAGTATCACCCTTGCAATCAGCCCATAAAGTCCACTATCATCATGGGGTACAGCTCTTGTCCCTGATATCATAACTCTGAAATGACAGTCTCAACTTCAGTGATCACAGGGGTTGGCCCTGTCCTAAAATTAGTACCAAAACATGTTTTTGTAAAGTTTATATGATTTGGTATTTCCCGATGAGACAATTCCATTGATTATCCAATTGACATGATTCATGGATAAATACAAAAAGCTGAGATGAACCAGAGAAAACAGAAGAAAAACTCTTCAATTCAGGAACTTAACAAGTAGATTATCTTCACACAAATTCTGATCTATTTGCTGGGAAGCTATGTGTGATTTCATGACCAACTGCAGAATAGTTTTCTTGAGCCTCATATTCAGAAATGCTGGCTTTATAGATAGCCAAAGAAATGGTATAGCATAACTAATAGGGAAAATTCAAAATGGGTTATATGAACAATAATCCCAATAGTAGCTTTTTTTGAGATTTCAAGAAAAATCACAATAATGATATTCTCATAAAAAATAATGCTATTAAATCACACATGACTTCCCAACAAATAGATCAGAGTTTATGTTAAGATAATTGAACTGAAAAGTATCTGAATTGACCAGAGTTATGTCTCTGTTCTTTTCCTTTCTGAACTTGGTAAGATATGATTTAAAATATTTGTAATGTATAGAAATGGAAAACAATATTCTTCAAACAAGTTTTTTTAAATAAATTAATGTTTATTTTTAGTTTTGAGACACAGAGAGAATGTGAGTGGGGAAGGGGCAAAAAGAGAGGGAGACTCAGAATCGAAGTAGGCTCCAGGCTCTGAGCTGTCAGCACAAAGCCTGAGGCAGGCCTCAAACTTACAAACTGAGATCAAGACCTGAGCCAAAGTGAGACACCCAACTGACTGAGCCATCCAGGAACCCCAAACCAGGTTTAAATTTATATTTAAAATCCAGTCAAACTCCCATATTATAGTATAGATCATCCTCGCTGAGCCATTCCCCTCCCAAAAAATACAGGAAAGAGACCTTTTAATTAGAATTATGGGGTTCATCCATCTTTTAAGTAATCTCTAGAAATTTTTTTCATTGTAGTGTAGATTAGAGCTTAAAATATGCCAATAAGGTTAGAAAGCACATGTCAAACTCTATGTGACAAATGTTTTTCACTTTTCCAGAAAGAAAAAAGGACTATTAGTACTGAACCAACACATTACCTCATACACAGAATTATGAGTTCATCTTCATATAACCAAGAAGATCTTATTTCATCTGCCAGGTGTGTGAAATTTAAGCAATATATAAAAATAGAAATCTGAGATGAAAGTATTACTTACTGAAAGAATGGGGCTCCTGGTAAAACTATGGTTGGGCAAGTATTCAGTCTTAGACTTTCCTTCACTCCTTCATATTCTTCTCACATAGAGCTTCCCACTGTGGAGATTTCCTAAGGCCTTCCCCCTTCTGCCTGATCTCTCATTTCTAGTTACCTGGTTTCTACATTTTTTTCTAGTATAGCAGTATCTTGGATCAAGAATTTACAGGTGTATTTTGAGAGTTTGTTTGTTTGTTTGCTTGTTTGTTTGTTTGTTTTTTTAACCTGGGAGATAGGTACAACGGTATCTGCACTATCAGCACAAAGGGTTCCTGCTCAACTCTCTTCATGAATTAAACGTTCCAGTGTATATAACTGCTTGTAAAAACAAATCAAAGATGAAAGGGGGATAGTGTAAGGTAGGGTATTCAGAGATGAAGCTTAAAAAACAATAGAGTTGGGGCGCCTGGGTGGCTTAGTCGGTTAAGCGTCCGACTTTTGCTTAGGTCATGATCTCGCGGTTCGTGGGTTCGAGCCCCGCGTAGGGCTCTGTGCTGACTGCCAGCTCAGAGCCTGGAGCCTGTTTCAGTCAGTGACTCCCTCTCTCTCTGACCCTCCCTTGCTCACGCTGTCTCTCTCTCTCTCCTAGAAATAAATAAAACATTTAAAAAAAAAAAAACAATAGAGTTTGATGTAGTCCTCTGAGGATAGAGAGCATTTACATGAAAAGACAGTTCAGGTTTGGACAACTATAGAGGCAAAGTCTGGAGTGTGTGGCAATTATAAAGGACAGAGAGAACAAAGTATACTGTAGATTTTAAATCTAATAACTATATCTAGAAGAGCTCAAATTTGTTAAAAATTGTTCTTAAGTTTATAAGACTATAGGGGAAGCAATAGGAAAGGAGAAAACCCTGCCTGGTTACATTTCTTTCCATATACTATAAAGGAATGGTTTATTTTTGACACTAACACTATTTTGCGGACACCTATTCCTGGCCCACCATTGCCTGTTTTTCCTGCATAATGGTTGTTTTAAAATACACTGGTAATGCAGGTACCTCTCTACTGTTTATATGAATGATGAAGGCAGAGGCACATATAACATCAAATAAATGTAAATTTAGAGCAAGACAGCAGACTGGGAAACTTCAGTCCCTTCTTTCCTTAAGAAAACAAACAAACAAAAACACAACTGCATACTGATAAAAACAACTTCATATGAGCTCTTACCACTAGTCAGATATCTGCAGCAACCATGCGAATGTCTCATCAAGGAAAAGGCATATTCAAACCAGTAGGAAGTTCCACCAATTTGTCCTTGCCTTTGCCGAATCCTCTCTGCAACATGACAAGACATAGTTGGGAAGAAATGGCTCAATTCCCTTCCCTCCCTTGGGTTGGAAGGACCAGACTGGAACTTGTTTGCATTGTTCTGGCCTACCTGTCGGCTGCCAGAGGGAATGCTTCTGTCTCACCTAAATAGATTGAGACAGTGGCACGGTTTGGATCTATGCCTGAAATCACAGAAGGCAGCTGATGGGTGCCACAGTGTATGAAAATCACAGGGGACTGCAGATGCACCTTACAGCAAGAAATTACAGGTAGGGGGATATAATGAATATTCAAGGCCCTGAGAAGAAGCATGATGGGAAGCATTCCTGGAAAATAAAATGTTTAAAAGCAGATCACAAAGAAGGAGTTCTTGAAGTTCAGCTGAGAAGATGGCAGATTAGGAGGACGCTAAGCTCATCTTGTCCCATGGATACAACTAGATAACATCCATGCCAGCCATAATTAACCCAGGAAATGACCGGAAGACTGGTATAAGAGACTCCACAACCAAAGGCAAGGAAGAAGCAATATGAAAGAAGGTAGGACAGGTGAAAACATGGTGTACAAGCAAAACAGAGCATGGCCTTCTGTGACAGGGAGGGAACTGATGGCACAGAGAAGGGCAGAAAATAGACTTTCACATGGGAAAGCCCACAAATGGGGAGGATGAATCTCTGTACTATTTGCTTTTGAGAGTAAGAGGAGCCAAATTTCATGAGTTCTTAAAACTAGCATTTTAAAAATCTAGAATTTTAAAAATCAGCAGGCTTGGCTGTTATAGAGCTCAGAAGGTGTTAGAAAGTGGAGTCCTTGCCCTTAAGGAGACAACATGACAAACAGCCCATGCAGATATAGCATAGAACCAGCTGTTTGAAAAACTCAGAGGACAGACAGGGGAGAGAGTGATCTGCTCTTGTCAGAGCACAGCCCAGAGACACAAGGGTCATGGGGAGACCCCTCCAGGAACAAAGGAGCTAGTAGTTGCCATTTGCCTCCTCTGTCTCTGTCTCCAGCATAAACAAGGGCCACCTGCAGGAACCAGCAGAACACTGACACTTCTTACATAACTTGCTCGCACAAAGCACTCCCCATACTTCAGCAGATCCACGCTTTCCAGCCATGCTAACCTCAGTCCCAGCACTGCAGGCCCCTTCCCCAGAAGATCAGCAAAACCCTGCCAATACCACACTATTTGACCCCTAACCATTTTGCAGGACCTCAGTTCCAGCAGTAGCAGGAGCAGGTCTCATTTTGCAAGCAGACCATTGCACATGTTGCTACCCACAATAGGCAAAGACAGCATCTGCAAAGAATTGGACTGAAGGACAAAGAGGCCAAGACTCAATAGCAGAGCACACGCAACACACATAGGAGATACTCCTTGAAATGCCAGGGCCTGGGGAGTAAAGGATACTGCACGGCAGGGCACTACAGGACATCTTCTCCGTAAGGCTGTGATCACTAAAGAGCAAGAGAGTAGCTAACTTTTCTAATACATAGAAACTGACAAATCACACAATATGTGATGAATTAATGACCTAGAAGACAGAGTAATGGAAAGCCATCAAGCCGATAAAAAAGAGAAGAAAGAAAATTATGCAAATTGAGAATTATCTTAGGAAACTCCATCAAGTATAACATCTGCATTATAGAGATCTCAGAAGAAGAAAGAGATAAGGGGGCAGAAAATTTATTTGAAGAAATACTAGCTGAAAACTTCCCAAATTTGGGGAAAGAAACTGATATCCAGGTCCAAGAGTCACAGAGATACCCCAAAAATTCAACCCAAGGAGATCCATATCAAGACACGTAGTAATTAAAATGGAAAAAATTGTGATAAAAAAATTTAAAGCAGCAAAAGTTAAGAAAACAGTTATATACAAGGGGAAACCTTATAAGACTATCAGTGAATTTTTTCAGCAGAAACTTTGCAGGCCAGAAAGAAGTGGCATGATGTATTCAAAATACTGATAGGGAAACATGTACAACCAAGAACATTCTATCCAGCAAGGCTATCATTCAGAATAGAAGGAGAGATAAAGAGTTTCTCAGACAAACAAAAAATAAAGGAAGTCATGACCTTTAAACCAGCCTTATAAGAAATATTAAAAAGGACACCTTGAGTGGAAAGGAAGACCATAAGTGAGACTAGGAAAAGTAAAAAACACAAAAGCAGTAAAAATAAATATTTCTGTAAAAATCAGCCAGGGGATTTGAATATAAAATAAAAGGATTTGAAATATGATACCATATACCTAAAACATGGGAGGGAGAAGAGTAAAAAATAGTTTTATCTATTTTTAATTTTATTTTTAATTATAAACAGCCATCAACTTAATATAGACTACTCTATACATAAGATGTTATATGCAAACCTAATGGTAACCATAAATCAAAAACCATATATAAAGATAAAAGAGAAAGGTATCCAAGTATATCACTAACGAAAGCCAACAAACCATAAAAGAGAGCAAAGGAAGAAAGTATCAGAGAAAATCTTTAGAAACTACCACAAAACAAATAAAAAAGTGGCAATAAATAGGTACCTATCACTAATTACTCTGAATGTAAATGGACTAAATGCTCCAAACAAAACATAGAGTATCAGAATGAATTTAAAAATAAGACCCATCTATATGCTGCCTCCAAGACATTTCAAAAAAAGACACCAGCAGATTGAATGTGAGGGGATGGGTAGCAATACTTACATCTGACAAAGTAGACTTTAAAACAAAGACTGCAACAAGGGACAAAGAAAGACACTGTAAAATAACAAAGGGGACAATCCAACAGGAGGATATAACAATTGTAAATACTTATGCGCCCAACATGAAAACACCCAAATACATGTAAAACAGTTGATAATAAACATAAAAGAGATAACTGAGAGTAATACAATAATAGTAAGGGGCTTTAACACCTCAGTTATGTCAATAAACAGACCATCCAAACCAAAAATTAACAAGGAAACAATAGTTTGATTAACATAACTGAACCAGATGGATTTAACAGACATATTCAGAACATTCCATCCTAACGGCAAAATAATACACATTCCTTTCAAGTGTACACAGAACATTTCCCAGAATCTAGCATACATAAGGCCACAGAACAAGTCTTAATATATTTAAAAAAATCAAAATCATACCATGCATTTTTTCTGACCACAACACCATGAAACATTATGAAACACACACACACACACACACACACATCTGGAAACACCAGAAATAACTTGGAAGGTAAATATTATGCTATTAAACAATGAATGGGTCAAACAAGTAATCAAAGAAGAAATTAAAAATTACATGGAAACAAATGAAAATGAAAACAAAATGGTCCAAAAGTTTGGGATGTATCAAAAGTGGTTCTAACAGGGAAGTTTGTAGCAACACAGACCTACATGAAGAAACAAGGAAAATCTCAAATAAACAACCTAACCTTACACCTAAAGGAGTTAGAAAAAAAAGAAAAAAAGAACAAAAAAATCTAATCCCAATAGAAGGAAGGAAAAATAAAGTTTAGACAGAAATAAATGATATAGAAAGAAAAAGAAAGAAAGAAAGAAAGAAAGAAAGAAAGAAAGAAAGAAAGAAAGAAAGAAAGAAGAAAGAAAGCAAGAGTAGTTCAATGAAACCAGGAGCGTGTTCTTTGAAAAGATCAACAGGGGTGCCTGGGTGGCTCTGTTGGTTAAGTGTCTGACTTCAGCTCAGGTCATGATCTTGGGGTCTGTGATTTCGAATCCCATGTCAGGCTCTGTGCTGACAGCTCAGAGCTTGGAGGTTGCTTCAGATTCTGTGTCTCCCTCTCTCTGCCCCTCCCCACTCATTCTCTCTCTCTCTCTCTCTCTCTCTCTCTCTCTCTCAAATACAAATATATATAAAAAAAGAAAAGATCATATCTTCTAGGAAGATTCATTAAAAAAAGAGAGAGATCCCAAAGAAAGAAAATTAACAATGAAAGAGGAGAAATAACAACCAACACTAAAGAAATACAAACAATTGTAAAAGAGTATTATGAAAACCTATATGCCAACAAATTAGACATTAGAAGAAATAGATAAATTCAGACATATAACCTACCAAACCTAAAGCAGGAAGAAGTAGAAAATTTAAACAGACCAATCACCAGCAATGAAACTGAATCAGTAATAATAAAAAAGAAATTAAATTAAATTAAAAAAACTGCCCCAAAAGAAAAGTCCAGGACCAGGCAGCTTCACAGGCAAATTCTACCAAACACTAAGAAGAGTTAATACCCATTCTTGTTAAACTATTCCAAAGAATACAAGGAGAAGGTAAACTTCCAAATTTATTCCATGAGGCCAGTATCAGCCTGATAGTAAAACCAGACAAAGACACCATAATTAAAGAGAACTACAGGCCAATATCTCTCATGAATATTGATGCAAAAATCTTTAACAAAATACAAGCAAACCAAATCAAAAAATATATGTAAAAAATCATATATCACAATCGAATGGAATTTATTCCCAAGATGCAAGGATGGTTTAATATGCACAAAGTCATCAACATGATACATTGCATCAATAAGAGAAAGGATAAGAACCATATGATCATTTCAATCGATATAAATATAGCAAAAGCATTTGACAAAGTACAAAATACATTCATGATAAAAACTCTGCAAAGTAGGTCTAGAGGGAACATGTCTCAACATAATAAAGGCCTTGTATGAAAAACCCACAGCCAACATCGTATTCGATGTTGAAAATCTGGGTGCTTTCCCCCTAAGGTCAAGAATAAGGGAAAAATGTCACTTTTATTCCACAAATTACTGGAACTCCTAGCCATAGCAATTAGACAACAGAAAGAGATATAAGGAGTCCAAATTGGTAAGGAAGAAGCAAAACTCTCACTATTTGCAGATAGCATGATACTATATGCAGAGACCATCACAACTCCACCAAAACATGAGTAGAACTGAAAAATGAATTCAGTAAAGTTGCAAGATACAAAATGACTATGAAGAAATGTGTTGCATTTCTATATACTAACAGTAAAGCAGCAGAAAATGAAATTAAGAAAACAATCCCATTTGCAATTGCACAAAAGCAATAATATATCTAGGATAAATTTAACCA
This sequence comes from Hyaena hyaena, assembly GCF_003009895.1. Taxonomy (NCBI): domain Eukaryota; kingdom Metazoa; phylum Chordata; class Mammalia; order Carnivora; family Hyaenidae; genus Hyaena; species Hyaena hyaena. Next base: position 351,176 of record NW_024081674.1, read on the forward strand.
AAGAAATGAAAGGCCTATACTCTGAAAACTATAAAACACTGATGGCTATAGAAAAACATAAAGAACTAAAGAAAATCAGTGGGGAAGTATATGAGAAATATGAGAATAAAAAAAGAAATATAACATAAAAAAGAACCAAAGAGAAATTCTGGAGCTGAAAAATATAACTGAATTGAAAAATTCACTAGGTGGGTTTAAGAGCAGACTCAGGCAAAAGGGAACTTGAGCACAAGTCATTTGAAATTATGGAACCTGGAGAGCTAAAAGAATATGGACTAAAATAAAATGACCAGAATTTGAAGAACTTATGGGATACCATCAAACATATCACTATATGTATCATGGGACTTCCAGAAGAAAGAGAGAAAAGGGCAGGGTGATTATTTGAAGAAATGATGATTAAAACCTCCCCATATTTGCCAAATGTCATGAGTATTCAAATACCATAAGCTTAATGAATTCCAAGTAGCATAAATATACAGAGGCAAAACCAAGACAGGCCAAAGTGTCAAGAGGCAAAGATAAAAAGGGAATCTTGAAAGCAGCATCAAGAGAAAAATGACTTGTCATTTGTCTATAAGACATCCCCACAGAACACTCAGGGAAATTTTCATTAGAAAGCTTGCAAGCTGGAAGGCAGTTAAGGATATATTTAAAGTTCTGAAAGAAAGAGAAATATCAAATGAGAATTCTTTAACTAGCAAAAATTCTCTTCATAAATTAAAGAGAAAATAAAGACATTATAAGATTAAAAAACAACAACAGTAAGAGTTTTATTACCAGCAGATATGGTCTAGAAGAAACCCTAAAAGAAGTCCTAAATCCTAAAAAGAAGTTGAAAGTAAGAGATGCTAAACAGTGACTCAAAGACATATAAAAATATAAAATTCTTTTGTAAAGGTAAATACACGGACAAGTATATAAAAACCAGTATTATCATTTTGCTTAATAACTCCACTTTTTATTTTTTACGTGATTTAAAAGGTAAATACATAAGAAATGATTAAAAACTTATGCTGATGGGTATAAAAGATATAAAGACATTTTTGGGGACATCAATAACATGAAGGCAAGTGGGTTAATTTAAAAGGAAGGAGTAGAGTTTATATGTAATTGAAGTTAAATTGGTTTCAATTTGTCATCGTTTTAGGATTCTATAAGTAATTCCTGTGCTAACAACAAAGAAGATATCTATAGAATAGTCCTGAAATAAAATGCAAAGGGAAGCAACTGTGTATTTGCAAAATATCAACAGTGAAGGAAATGAGGGATAAAAGAGCTGTAAGACACACAGAAAATAACTAACCAAAGGCAAAAGTAGTCCTTCCCTATCAGTAATTTAGCATATATGGACTAAACACTCTAATTAAAAAACACAGATTAATAGAAGGAACTTCAAAAGTGGATCCAACTACAGATAGTCTCCAACTTAGGGTGCAAGTTATGATTTTTTGATTTTATGATAGTGCAAAAGTGATATCCATTCCATAAAAATTTGTACTTTGAATTTTGAAGTCAGGCTAGCAATGCACTCTACACTACTCTCTTGTGATACGTGGCAGAAGCAGTGAGCCACAGCTCTGTTACCACAGTCATGAGGGTAAACAACCAATATATGAACAGCTATTCTCTACACATATAATCATTCTGTTTTTCACTTTCAGTTAAGTATTCAATAAATTACAAGAAATATTTAACACTCTATTATAAAATATGCTTTGTGTTAGATGATTTTGCCCAGCTGTATACTAATGTGTTTTGAGGATGTTTATGGTGGACTAAACTAATTATGATGTTCAGTAGTTTAGGTACATTAAATGTATTTTTTACTTATGATATTTTCAACTTATAATGGGCTTGTCAGGACTAACCCCTTCATAAGTCAAAGAAGATCTGTACATATTGTTTAGAAGAGACTCACTTTAAAAATAAGGATGCACACAGGTTGAAAGTGAAAGGACAGGAAAAGATACCTCAAACAAAGAGAAACCGTTAGCTATACTAATATCAGACAAAATAGACTTTAAGTGAAAAACAAGAGACAACATTATTATAATGATAAAAGGGTTCATTCACTAAGAAGACTTAACAAATATAAACATATATGAAACAAACTTGAGAGCTCCAAAATAAATGAAGCAAACATTGACAAATTTAAAGAGAGAAACAGACAGCTCTACCTCTACAACAGTAATAGAGGACTTCAACAGACTGTTTTCAATAGTGGACAGAGCAACCAGATGGAATATATAGAGGACTTCAACAACACTATAGCTCAGTTAGAACTAACAGACCTATACAGGACACTCCATCCAACAACAGCAGAATATGTATTTTTCTCAAGTGTACATGGAGCATTATCCAGCATAGAACGTAGGCTGGGTGATCAGGATGTCACATACAGATCACAAAACAAGTGTTCATAAATTATAAAATATTAAAATTATGCACAGTATCCTTTCAATCACAATGGAATGAATTTAGAATTTAATAGCAGCGGGAGAACTGGAAAATTCACAAATATGTAAATATTAACCAATACATTCTTTTTTTTTTTTTTTAAATGTTTTATTTATTTCTAGGAGAGAGAGAGAGAGACAGCGTGAGCAGGGGAGGGTCAGAGAGAGAGGGAGTCACAGACTGAAACAGGCTCCAGGCTCTGAGCTGGCAGTCAGCACAGAGCCCGACGCGGGGTTCGAACCCACGAACCGCGAGATCACGACCTAAGCGAAAGTCGGACGCCCAACCGACTAAGCCACCCAGGCACCCCATTAACCAATACATTCTTAAGCAACCAATGGGTCAGAGAAGAAATCACCCAGGAAATTAGAAAATACTTGAGACAAATGAAAATGAAAACAATATACTAAAACTTACGGGATAGAGTGAAGTATTTCTGAGAGAAATTTATAGCTGTAAGTTCACTAATAAAGATCTTATAACAATAACTTACCTTCATATCTTAAATAACTAAAAGAATAAAAACAAGCTAAACTCAAAACTAGGATAAGGAAGAAAATAATACAAAGCAAGTATAAGCAAAATACAAAATCTAAAAAGAATAGAGAAAATCAGTGAAACCTAGAGTTAGTTCCTCAAAAACACCAACAAAATTGACAAAACTATTGCAAGACTGCCTGTGAAAAAAAAGAAGACTCAAAAAACTAAAACTATAAATGAAAAAAGGGCCGTCACAATTGATTTTACAGAAATAAAAAGGATAAGTGAGTATCATGAACAATTATACACCAAAAAATTGGATGACTGAGATGAAATGGATAAATTCACAGAAACACATGACCACTGAAACTGAATCATGAAAAAAATAGAAAATATGAACAGACTAGTAAGGAGATTGAATCAGTAATCACAAACCTAATAAAGAAAATCTCAGGACCAGATGGTTTCACTGGTGAATTCTAGCAAACATTTCAAGGAGAATTAACAAAAATTCTCCTTAACTCTTACAAAAAAAAATTAGATAGAAGGGAATGTCTCCAAACTCATGAGGCTAGCATTACTTTGATACCAAAAACTAGAAAAAGGCACTACAAGAAAACTACAGATTAATAGTCCTGATGAATATGGATGCAAACATCTTTAGCAGAATTCTGGCAACAGAATTCAATAGCACATTAAAACATTTTACACCAGGACTCAAGTGGGATTTACCCCAGAAACAAGGGAGGTTCAACAATTAAAAATCAGTCAACGTAATACAACATATTAACAAGATGAAGAACACACACACAGAGACATTCTCAGATAAATTAATGCAGAAAAAAACATTTAACAAAACTCAGTGCTTTTTCATGATAACACTCAATGAACTAGGAATAGAAGAAAACCACTTCAAAGAAATAAGCCGTATGTGGAAAACCTACAACTAATATTGTACTTGGGGTGAAAGCATGAAGGATTTTCCTCTAAGATCAGAAACAAAGTTGCCCAGTCTCGCCACTTCTGTTCAAAATACTGGAAGTCCTACTCAGAGCACTTAAAAAGAAATAAAAGACATCTATATTAGAAGATAAGACTTGCAATGATCTTTGTTCACAGATAACATTATCTTCTATGTAAAAACCCTAAAGAGTTCATACAAAGAAGAAACAAAATTTTTAGGATGAACGTATTCAGGGGCACTTGAGTGGCTCAGTTGATTAAGTGTCCGACTTTGGTTCAGGTCATGATCTCAAAGTTCGTGGGTTCGTGCCCTGTGTCCAGTTCTGTACTGACATATACAGACTTTCATAAATAAATCACAAGAATAAAAGGTACATGATAAGAAATACAATTGAAGATATTTTAATAGCATTGTATAAGGATAAGAGCTACAATAGCAGTAAACATAGCATAATGTGTAAACTTATCAGCTGTACCACTGAAACTAATGTAATATTTTGTGTCAGTTATACTCAACTTTTAAAAAATAATTTAAAATTCATGGATTGGAAGGTTTACTAGTGTTAAGATGTCAATATTACACAAAGTATTCTACAGATTAGCACTTTATAAGAATTGTGTTTGATGTCATTTTTTGCAGAAACAGAAAAAATTCAAATATTTACATATAAAAAATTCTTTCTAAAATTTTTATAGGGACTCCTAATAACCAAAACAATCTTGAAAAGGCAGAAAAAAGTTGGACATACTGATTTCAAAACTTACTGCAAAGACATGGTAATAAAAACAGTATGGTATTGACATAAAGACAGACATAGAAAGCAATAAAATAAAAAGCACAGAAACAACTCTTTCATTTATGGCCAAATGATTTTTGATAAGCAAGCCAAGGGCATTTAATGGGAATAGAACATTCTGAAAAACAGTGTTGAGAAAACTAACCACACACACACAAATGAAGTTAGACCCTTCCCTTATACCATATATAAAAATTAACTCAAAATGAATAAAAGACCTAAGTAAAGCGATAGGCCTCTCATGAGAAAACATGGTGGAAAATCTTCATGACATTCGATTTGGCAATAATTTCTTGTGTGTGACACTAAAAGCATAAGCAAAAACAACAACAAAAATTAGATATACTGGACTTCACCAAAATTAAAATCTTCTGTGCTTCAAAGGACAGAATGAAAAGTCAATTCATAGAACGGGAGAAAATACTTGCAAATTGTATATCTGATTAGGGGTTACTAGCCAGAATACATAGAGAACTCCTATAACTAAATAACAATTAAAGAAATCAAATAACCTGATTAAAAATTGGGCAAAGGATTTGAATAGATATTTCTTCAAAGAAAATATACAAATGGGCAATAAGTTCATGAAAAGATGCTCAACATCACTAATCATTAGGGAAATGCAAATAAAAAAACCACAGTAAGGTGCTATTTCACACTATTTGGACAGCTATTGTCAGGATACATACCCCAAACAATTGAAAACAGTGACTCAGATATTGGTACACTCGTATTCATAAGCAGCATAAAAATAGCGAAATCATGGAAGCAACACAGGAGTCACTGATGAATGGTTAGGCAAAATGTGGCATATGCACTCAATAGAATGTAAGTAAGCCTCAAAATTGAAATTCTGACACATGCTACACATAAGAACCTTGAAAGCATTATGCTAAGTGACATAAGCTGGTCATAAAAGGACTAATATTACATGATTCCATTTATATGAGATACCTCAGGTAGTCAAATTATAGAGGCAGAAGGTAAAATCGGTAGTTACATAGTTCCTGGGAATAGAGAGAGAGAGGATAATGCAGTGTTAAATATTTAATGGGTAAAAGAGTGTCAGTTTTGAGGAAGATGTAAATGTTCTGTAGAATAGATGATGGTGATGGTTGCACAACAATGTGAATGTACTTAAGCACAGAAATGTACACTTAAAAATGGGTTATGATGGAAAATTTTGTTATGTGTATTCAACCAAAATTTTTAAAGTGGAAACAAAGTTAATTTAGAAATCATTTTCGTTTGATTTGCAAATTCAATGATGAATTACTCTAGATTTACTTCCATATGAAGAATAACTGACAGATTGTTCTTTTGCTTAACCAGTAATTTCTTCATTCATTAAATACACAGAAAATTAAATGTTATTTTTCTTTTGTTTTAGTGAGACTGAAGATTTTTCCTCAGATACAAGTGCCAAAAGAATAGAAGGTTGGATTTATTATTTGTCTTAAATTAGAATGCATTCAAAAGAAGACTGCTTTACTGCTTTGATAAGCTTTTTAGTTATTGCTTATTGTTTGTTTACTGCCTTGTTTACTGCTTTGATGAATTTTTTAGTTACCAAACCTGAGATTGATATTTTTCCCTGTAAATTTACCTATTTTGAAGAAAAATAATCCATTACTACATCACTCAGATGTTAAAATGAGCCAACTATTTGACTTTTCTGAATTGCTGTTAAGACTTTAATGATTTTGATCAAGAAAATGGTGTGGTATTATGAATTCACAGTTACCATGCTCCTTTGAAAAATATTCATAAAATAAAGATGCATCATACAGTAGTTTTCACTTGAGCCAATACCCATTATACTAGCATTTAACGATTTCTTACCCTTTCTTTGTACTTCGTGCTACCATAATGTACAAAAAGGGGGAAGGGGCTTTTAGAGCTAAATATATTTGCTCACATTAATATCTGACTAGTATGGACTTCACTTTGAAGAAAAAATATCTATTTTTATTTTACTCTAAGGAGTGATACCTACTCCTTAGACTATTTGTGAGAAATTTTTGGTGAAACCTCAGAGGATCAATGTGGTTGTAAGAGTGATCATATGTACAAGAGATAGAGTGTCATGTTTACTATAAAGTGGCCTTAAAATTCAAACCACAGTGGGGTGCCTCAATGGCTCAGTTGGTTAAGCATCTGACACTTAGTTTTAACTTAGTTCATGATCCCACAGTTCTTGAGATCAAGCTGTATGTCAGGCTCCACACTGATAGGGAGGAACCTGCTTGGGATTCCCTCTCTCTCTCTCTCTCTCTCTCTCTCTGTCTCTCTCTCTCTCTCTCTCTGCCCTTCCTGTGCTTGTGTTCTCCCTTTCTATGTCAAAATAAATAAACTTGAAAAAAGAAAACAACCCTCAAACCACAGGTTTACCCTGGCTATCTCAAACACAAAACCCACTCAAGTAGTTATTTTAAAACACATTTTCTCATCTTCGAAGTGAAATTATTTTCATTAGGATAATTCATAGAATAGCAATAACTATGCCAGAATTCCGTGAACACACCATAATCTGACGATGTCATAGTAATCACTAATCACACTTGTATTATGGAATCATAGGTGTCTAGTGTCAGACAGAAACCATTCGATACAACCCCCCACTCTTCTTTATGTTCACATGAGGAATCTCAAGCTCAGGTTGAGGAAGCAATTTTGCCAAGGTTATTTTGAGTTAAAGGAAGAGCCAATTCTGGATCCTAAATCTCCTCACCATAAATGCATTAAGGGTTTTTTCCCCAATTAATTTTGCAATGATCATGCTTAATTCTTATATCCTTTCGCAATATTTCAGCTGCCCAATTCAACCTTTTATTTATTGATTCATTCAAATATTTACTGAGCATCTCCTGTGTGCTCTAGGATCCTATGTGTGAACAAAACTGACAAAGTCCTTAATCTCAGAATTTATACTTGGGGTGGGCATCAAAAGGTAAGGACATAAACAAGATAATTCCAGATATTTATAAGTATTTCCCATCTCATCTGAGACAAAAGCCGAAGACATTACAATGGCTTGCAAAACCCTACATCATCTGGACATCACTCCACCCCCTTTTACTTCTCTAACTTCTTCCTCTGCTTCTCTTTCCAGCTCTCTGCTCCAGCCTCATCGCCCTTAAACTTTCCAGGCATTCAGATCTTTGCTCTTGCTGATCCTTGTGTACTGCTCTTCCTCCTACATCTTCCTTGCTTATCCCTCACCTTCAGGTCTTTGCTCAAGTTTTACCTTCTCAGTGAGGTCTTCTTTGACTATAGTCTGAAATTGTACCCTCATTCTCACCACGGCACTAACTATTCAACTTCTTTGCTGAGCTTTTTCACTGGCACCTATAACTATCTGACAGACTGTTAATTGTTTTTTCACGACCTCCTTCTAGAATGTAAGCTCCCACAGTTGTATTCCCAAGAGCCTAAAATAGGCGTATAGTAGGAGAACCATTTGGTAATATAAGGCAGACAATGGGAATAACTAATGAGAGGCACAAGAATTCAGTTTTGGTTATGCTGAGATTGATTGACTCTTTAGATATTGAAGTTAAAGTGTCACATAAGAAACAGGATTTTTAAGATGGACTTTAATGGAGAGTTCAAGGGCACTTCTTGGGATGGGCACTGGGTGTTATATGTAAACCAACTTGACAATAACCTATTTAAGGAAAAAAATAATGGAGCGTACAGAGCTGAAAATTTATATTCTTTGTTTCATATAGGTATACAATAAAATAAATTAACTCTGAATATCTGAGATCCTCAATTACCAGCAATTTTTCTATGACTTTTCATCAAAACAAACTTCTAGTATATCCTGGGAAGTTGACAGCCCTTTAGCCTAGAAACTTAAAACCTATATTTGGAATGGTAGACCTAGAAGTAAACCCAATACCCTCACTCATTTCAAAGCAAACGTCAGCTCAATTATGTGTAATATAGAGCCAGGTACTTTAGAAAGATGATCAAGCAACAATAAAATTTTACCAATATTGTCAGATAAGTGCAATAATGAATCCCTGTCAAATTTTAGTTACTTGAAGTTTTACTACTACTTTTCCCCCTCTACACCTTCATTTGTCCAAAGGATAATTCAGAGAATAACCACTTGTGTTGGACCTTGGTGATTACATGTCTATAAAATGCACAGTTCTTATATATAAGCTATGTCACTGAGTCCTGTTGTGAGACAGGCAGAGAAGAATCTCATTCACTTTCTACATAATGAGGAAATAGTCAAATAAGTTAGATTCAATTTGCCAATGTTCTTCACTCTAAGAAGTGAAGCTAAAACTCAAACACAGATTTTCTGCCTCCCTAGTGGTGGGTTTTTGTAAAACTTTTCTAATAATTTCTTTCTCTCTCTCTCTCTCTCTTTAATGTTTATTTTTGAGAGAGACAGAGCACAAGCTGGGGAGGGGAGGGGGGAGCAGAGTAAGGGGAGGCACAGAATCCAAAGCAGGCTCCAGGCTCTGAACTGTCAGCTCAGAGCCTGACACAGGGCTCAAACTCACAAACTGTGAAATCATGAAGTCAGACCCTTAACCAAATGAGCCACTCAGGCACCCTGAAACTTTTTTCATAATTTCTAACTCCTTGGGTTAAATTTGTTTTACAGTAGCCTGCCTGTAGCCGTTTTATAGTACTGCCTTCCCCTGGAACTTAGGTAACTTTTGATTCTGTAGCAACTCCTCCAGATTTCCTCTTGGTATTGCCTCAAATTTCTCCTGGTTCTCACTCAAAGTATGTCATAAGACCAGCACCTTCCACTTTGTTCCAATAATCTGCTTTTAATTAGCTATGTAGAATCAAAGAGTGTTAGAGCTGGAAGGCCCCTAGGAGCCATCTATAAGGTAATCTCTTATTTTCATGTAAATAAATAGGCCTATAGAGATTGAGTAGTTATGGATACACATGTGGCTACTAAGTAACAGAGTCAGCCTCTGCTACCAAATCATAGTTTATCTCATAATTCCTAAAGGAAAGTCTAGGACATGCTCAAGAACTCTAGGGATCTTACCCATTTCAGTTTTGTTCCTAATGTCAATATGGTGAAAGTAATAATGATTTCTTCTACCTGACTAAATTCTAGAACTTTCTGGTGAAAAAAAAAAATACTATTCATGCCAAAAAAAAAAGAAAAAAAAAAGATAATTTTTCCTTTTCTTTCTCCCCCTCCCACAGGAAATTCTCAGGAGCAAAAGCTAGAAAATTCAAACAGTATGAAGGTAAATATTTTTCAATAAATTCTAATTAGCAATATACAGGGTCCAACTGAATATATAGCCCAGTTTTTTCCAAAACATTTTTATTTATTATTGAGAAACAGAGAGAGACAGAGCATGAGCATGGGAGGGGCAGCGAGAGGGGGAATATAGCCCAGTTTCCAAGGTCAAATCAGGGCCTGGGGTGGTACAGATTGAGGAATATCAGGAAGCATGCCCCTATTCAGAATTTTTTCCTGCTCAGATCTTTCCCTCTGGCTAAGAACTATCCACGGAACTGGAGAATATCCTTAATCAAAATTCTCACATTACAGTTAAGTTATTCCTTGCGTAAGTGCACAGAGTAACCCACTGTTCCTCCCTAGCACCTAAATAGAGCTCCACTCAACTCTGTTACTACAGACTCTGGAGAAAACCCCTGCAAGAAGTCACTTGGCCCTGCCTAGGGCAGGTAGACCCAAGTGAGGAACTTGGTGGAGGCAAGGAGGGAATAGAAGCTTTCAGAAATAGAGACTGGCTTGCAGGAAAAGAGTGCTGATTCCATCTAATTTTTCTATATTCCTAAGTACGGACTGTTTAAAGGCAGCTTTCTGAGAGGCTCAGCTACGCTCCATTATGAGCTCAGGAAAATTTTTCCTCTTCCTTATTTCTTTTTAAAAGTTTCCAACAGGGGCGCCTGGGTGGCTTAGTCGGTTAAGCGTCCGACTTTCGCTTAGGTCATGATCTCGCGGTTCTTGGGTTTGAGCCCCGCGTCGGGCTCTGTGCTGACTGCTAGCTCAGAGCCTGGAGCCTGTTTCAGTCTGTGACTCCCTCTCTCTCTGACCCTCCTCTGCTCACACTGTCTCTCTCTCTCTCTCTCTCTTAGAAATAAATAAAACATTTAAAAAAAAATTCTTAAAAAAAAAAAAGTTTCCAACAAGGGCTGAAGCTACAAATCCTCTTCTGCTTTTATCACTTTGTTTCTTGGCTCAATTTAACCTCACTTCTGAGTTTCCCCCAACACTATGCACATGTAATCCATCAATTCTCCAGTCCCTTCTCATCATCAGAGTCATTTTCATCATACTAATGCCAAAGCTTGAAGATGCAGGGATAGTTTCTTATTCAACCTAATTCTCATTTATGAATATGAACATCTATCTGACAATCTCGGGCTTCACTTAGGCCATTATTTTCCAATTCAAATAAAACAGAAATAAAGGGAGACAGAAACTGTAGACTGGTGATCATTACAGACTATCCCTTGTGTCAGGCTGAATCCCTGGCTAATCTGGAACCTTGTTCAGTTTTTTACCCTTCCCATCTCTTGCTGCTTTTTCCATGGTAAAACTATGGTTGAAGTTGTTATACCCAATCCAATTCAAAGTAAGGTTGAGTAAGCACATTCTATCCCACTTCTGTCTCTGATTACAACTAAAGCTTCTGGATACTACTGAGGATGCTGGAAAATAAATAATAGCAGGAGTTTGAGGAGACAAATAGAAATTCAAAGAATCACCAATTTCATTATGAGTTTCCTGGTTTTGTCCCCCTCCCCCCCCCTTATCTCCTAAATTAGACCCAGAGCAATTCAAATCCTGGAACTGCATAGAAAGAAGGGTAGAATAAATCCTCAGGAGAAACCATTGGTCTCTCACCAGAATTAAGAAGTTCCTGTGGACTGGGAAGTAGAAGAAACTCACTTTTTCCCGCTTTTCCCATCTTTTGGTTCTGCCTAAAGGCAAGTTTCAGACATGAAGCCCCATGGCAATGGCAGTATAGGCTTCTGAGTCACTTAAAACTCTGAGAGAAAAACCCTCCCCCAACCAGAAGAATTAGGACAAGGTCTCCAGTAACCTGAAGAAGATTAGAAGGAAATCTGCTACTTTTTTCCCTGCTTTCTTTTGTCACTTACTCTAGATATTAATGCAATCATGGGATGTGTGAAACAGCACACAGAATGAGTAGCCACAGTATTCTAGCCATGAAACCAGGAAGGGGGCTACTGAGAGTTAGGGACACTGGAAAAAAAAAAAAATCACAGAGAATCATCAGAAAGATCCCTTACAAACCTGTATGTAAAGTCTCTCCTATATTGTGCATGTATGGGACGGGCCTGAATTTATATAAACAAAAGGCTTTGAGAACTTGAACTATGGCTTTATTAGTGGTGCACACACAGGGATGCTAAAAAAGAAAAATACTGGCAAGGCTTTGGAAACTAAATTTACATTGGAAACTTATAGAAGTGGGTTAATTACCTAAATCTAAATGGGTTAATTACCTACTTGAGGAAACAAATAAAAAACTCAACCATCTCCAGAGTACTCTAACAGTTCATGGAAACTCATAAGTTGTTTAAAATGTCCAAGATAGAATCCAAAATTATTTAACATACAAAGAAATAAGACAATGTCTACAACTTTTGAGGGAGAGGACAAGAGATGCCAAGTCTGATGCAACCGAGATTTTGGAATTTTCAAACAGTGCTTATAACAGTGTTCCATGAAGAAATGGGAAATACTCTTAAATCTAATGAAAAGATAGATGTTCCTAAAAGAACTTAAGTATGTTTACTCATCTCAGATACTTGGTAGCATATCCCCTACAGCTTTTAGATTAGGGGTTCTCAAGTCAGTCTCATACATGTGCGCAATTTTTTTTTTTTTTTTTTTTTTTTAGAAATATCAGTATCAGCCCCATCCACAGAGATTTCAGTTCAATTGGAGATGTGAGACCCAGGGATTCATACTTAATAAAAAAATTCCTCAGGGGTGCCTGGGTGGCTCAGTTGGTTAACGTCCAACTTCAGCTCAGGTTATGATCTTGCAGTTCACAAGTTTGAACCTTGTGTCGGGTTCTGTTCTGACAGACACAGATCCTGTGTCTCCCTCTCTCTTTGCCCCTCCCCCACTTGTACTTTCTCTCTCTCTCTCAAAAATAAATAAAACATTATTTTTTTAAATTTCCACATATAACTATTGTGCAGCCAATACTGAGAATTAGTGCTTTAGATAGTCTTGGTTCCATTTTATTCCTCAGGTATGTATTTGCTTTGAAATATATTAAGAGATAAGCTACCTCAAGTCCTCTTGGAGCAACTATGATGAAACTCCTTTAACACTTGGTGTTTTTTTTTTTTTTTTTTTTTTTTACATAATCTATACATAACATAGTTTATGTTTCTTCATGAGTTTAGTCCTTTTATTAAGTTTCTCATCATTGATTTCCTTATTTAATAGCTGGTTTTATAAAATATATATACAATGAATCCCAGTTACCTATCCCAGTCTACTTTATGCCTTTCTGAGAAAATTGCTGCTTCTCTGTTCAAAGAGGTGATATAGGCCTACAGAGTATAGCTAGTATCTGAGCCATGTTCCGTGCCCAACTAGGTCCAGATAGCCAGTTTATTGCTCCAGACTCCAAAAGACCTAAGATTTCCATAAGAGGAACTTGGAGTTATACAGTGAACAGCCATTTTACCCCTTAACATTATCTCTCATATCAGAAAAGAATTTATAATTTGTTATTTATTTCAATTCACCCAAAAGAGGGAGGGGACAGACAGAGCTGGCTTTTTTTTTTGTGACTTAAGATGGCTGAGCCTTTGATCATCACTGAATGGTTTCGAAGGCCCACATCTATGACAAGGGTCAACCCTAGGTGCCATAATTGGCAAAAATTATGAGCCTGTCTCTGGATAATTCTTTGAGAATGCAGAGCACAGATATGATTTATGTAAGGTGCTACAAAGGTTGTACTACATCTTTTGGGGAATTCTAGGTATCTTCGTGTGTAGTATCCAATAAAAGATTAAATAAGTACTTTGCTTTTAAAAAAAAAAAATAAAAAAATAAAAAAAAAAAAATAAGTACTTTGCTTTGTCTTGGCAGTTTATCACCATCTTTGAAGGACACAAGAATATTACTGGAAGTGTATACTCCTCAAAAGAAGTCATTTCAGGTACAAAATATACTATTCAGCATTCGTTCTGGAATGAGTAGCTCCCTCCTTGAAGTATTGATACCTATTATATGAGACTATAATATTCTTACTATGTGTATGTATGTGTGTATAACAATTTGCAGTTCATTGTGTGTTATTTTAACCTCAAACCACCACAGTAATAAGTAATGGAACTAATATTTATTAGGTATTAAATATCCTCATTTTATTAAACAGGAAAGTGACAGCAACTGAAGAGGAAAGTGAGAGTAGGTTATTCAAGGTCACCCCATAGCTAATAAGCTGCAGAGCTGGGATTCATACACAGATCTGCCCAACTTCAAATCCCAAGCTCATTCAATATAACCAGAATTCATACACTCAAATGGCCACAGGAGCCATACAGGTAATGTTATAAACAAGCACAGTAGGCTGAGCAAGGGTCTGTGGTGCACTGGAGATGGCACATCCCATCTAAAGGAGGGAGCTGCTACTCAGCAATCCCTGATACACTGGCTTATTGCCAGGCCTTCCCACTGATGTCTTTGCATCTTTCAAAAGAAGTTAGAGGTGAAAATTTTATGTGAAAATTCCTGACTTTTAAAGTTTGTCAAATAATTCAAAGTTTTTGTGAAATGTTTTGTGGACCAAACAAAACTCGTCTATATCCCCTACATCATACTATTCTGCCTCTCTAAATCATAAAGTCCTGGTTTAAAAAAGAGAAAATGGAGGGAATAGCTGCCTGAGGTTACACAAGATCTACACAAATAGAGAGCTTTAAGGGCTCAAAAACAGATTTTCTTACTTTGATCCTCCACTCTTTCCTCCCTTGGTAACATGGTTCCATAGTCTTGCCATTGTATCCCAGAATAAGCCCCATATTGGGTAATAACTAAAGCTAGTCTGTAGTTTTGCTACAGAAAGAACTATTAACAAGATAAACTCAGAATTCATGACTCCTCTCTCATGTATTTTATTAACCTAGAATACCAGGCACCCAATAGTCTTGAACAATATACGAGCATCAAATAAAGCATGAAGATTTGAGGCAGTATCCTAAGTGTGTTTCCAGGAACTGATTTGCATTACAACCACCTAGGGTACCTTTTTAACAATGTAGGTTCCTAGACCTCTAGCCTGCCTAAGATAGCATCTCTGAGTAATGGTGCCCAGGAATCTGAATTTTCAATAGGACCACAAAGTTTCAAGAACAGGAATTCTTTTGCCCCTCCAGTGACAATTTCGGAAGTCTTGCAACAATGCCTCAGTCATGTCAGTAAAAATTTTATCTTACTTTTTCAGAAAGGACATCTTTCTCTTTCATCTATGCTTTTGTTTCTTATCTGCTGCAACTTTTGTTTTTTTCCTTTTACATTGATAGGTCATTTAAAAAAATAATAGAATAGTAAAAAACCTGAATATACTGTTTTGCTCTATATTTATAGTTAAATTTACTGTTGGCTATCTTTAACTATAGAAGCTATCTTGCTAGAAAAGACAAATCTAGGTACCTACAAGATGTGTGGTCATGAACTTTGGCACACAATGGAATTATGAAAATTTGGGGGCACCTGGAGGTCTCAGTTGTTTAAGCATCTGACTTTGGCTCTGGTCATGATCTCATGGTTCCTGAATTTGAGCCCTGCATTGGCTTCTGTGCTGACAGCTCAGAACCTGGAGCTTGCTTTGGATTCTGTGTCTTCCACTGTCTCTGTCCCTCCCCCACTCACACTCTGTCTCTCTCTCTCTTCCTCAAAAATTAATAAACATTAAAATTTGTTTTAATTTAAAAAAAGAAAATTTGGTCTTGTGTGTTTTCATGTCCTACCATAAAGTTTCAAACATGTACATAACTGTTCACTTCTCTTTTTACATGTTTATAAGTAAAATTATAATTTTGTGATAACTAAACCATGATATTCTTTAAGAGCCCATGCACTGAATAAGTGGTGTACAAAATGTATCAAAATGAAAATTCTTTTATTATCTATACAGTCTTAGCTCACATGATAAAAGAAATCACTTGAAATTAGCTAATTGAAAATTCACCTGAAGTAGGTGAGAAATTGTAAAAATTTTAATGCACTTGTGCTTTCACTTGAGCATTCTGAAATAGATACCCTCATTGTGTAGAGTTGAAAGTTACTTTAAGTTTAGCTGATCAGGCTTTTTCCAAGAGTGTTCTGCTAGAAAAAGAAAGACATTCTTTGCATAACTAACTGGAGAAGCATCAATATGTGGTAGGTCCATGCGAGTCACAAAGCTGGGCCCCTATTCCCAGAGGGGCCATTTTCTACTCATATGACCTTAGGCAAGGTATTTGACCTTGCCAAGATTCAGTGTTCAAAAATGGAGACAAAACCTGCTTAGGATTCTCTCTCTCTGCCTCTGTCTCTGCTCCTCCCTACTCTCTCTCTCTCTCTCTCTCTCAAAATAAATAAACTTTAAAAAAGAATGTTTCTAAATGTTTTTAAATCCCATAAAGTATTTTACAAACATCAGTTTCTTAATTCTAAATCATCGATTCTATAGTATAACTGTCTCAATTAGAATGTCCAATAAATATCTATATTACTTTTTTGCTTTGTCCACAGAAACTTCCAAGCCCAGTGTTTCCATACAAGGATCTAAAATGCTGGCAAAGGTATCTTCAGCTCTGTCAAAGGTGTTTTCTCGAAATAACACCAATATTTCCAAATCTTCCTCACCACCTCAGCGGGACGAGCACTGAAGCTTTTATACCTGATAGAACTATGCTTACTTCCCTTAGAAAATAAAGTGATTGTTAAAGCGTAACATATTGTCCAATAAGATGGTTTTTATAATACTGAGAAGAATTTTAAGATCAAAGAAAGTGCAATATAAATTCGAATAAGAGAAAGGTATGATGAATACTTTTGATAAGCATTTTGCATGAGAAGAGGCAGAATGTTAGTATTACATGTGTAAGTTACCTGTGTGCCATAAATATGGCCAAAAGTGTACCTGGTAACCAATCAGTGCTAAGCAACCACTAGGAAATGATCTTGGATGTTTCCTGTTAAATTTTTAGGGGAATAATTAGTATATTGAGATAACATTCAAGTGAATTCTATAACACAGCTATGAAACTGATTGCTTCACTATTAAAAGTGTATTTGTATGCTCAAATAAAATTATACCAGATATAAGAAATCAGTTTTTCCCACCTTCAGATAAAGTTTCATCAGTTTATAAAATACCTCCCAAGCAAAAATATCCAACTATGGATAAAGCACCATCTAGAAGTAATGAATTAATTACTGATAATTTAATTACTAGTAAAATACATAATATGCATAAAATAACTTCTATAACTTTAAAAAACTTTTCAGAAAAGACAAAGGTATTTTGTGGGTAAAATACCATCAATAGGTAAATTATTGGTCAGCAACGTCATTAAATCCTTTATATTAATATTTTTCATGAATATAAATAAAAAGCTCTATTTGTAAGAACAAAAAAAAAATAATGACAATTTAACAAGAGGAATAGTTACTGCAGTGATAAAAGAATTTTTTCAAAATCAGTTAACTTGCTACTTTGTAGCATATTTGCCACTAGAAGGTAAGGATCTTGTTTAAAAGATTCAAAACAGCAAAGAGTGTCAATCATCATCACTATCTAACCTAATGCTGATTCATGAATGTTTAGAGAATGTGACATCTTCTCTTTTATCTAAAATTTTCTTGACAGTAGCCAGACTATATTAGAAACATCTGAGAAAATTTCATCTTATAAAACTGGATTTCCTTTAATACAGTTAGGTTATGACAGGGAGCTCCAGAGAAAAAGATGTGATTATATAGTAGAATTTTGATGTTCTAATGAGAATGAAGTTATTAAATTAGTAATTTAGTCTATTTATACTAATCTCATAAATGATTTGATCTCAGAGATACACAAAATCATGTAACTTACAGATGCAGACATTTCAAAAATGATAAGAAATGACTGGCAGTCCTGTTCACAATCATCTTCAGAATAATTCTACCGATGGGTTTATATTGATAAGTATTAAGTTGAAAGTGTCCTTACAGATGTCACCAAAACCACTAATGTTCAATATCACATGCTTTTAATAAAAACTGCCTTTTAACATATTATTTTTTAGAAAGCTTTTATCCATCTTTAAAAGTGGATAAGGATATCTTTCACAGGCGAAATTCACTCTGATTTCAAAGTACTCTGATTCACATAGTTCTGTAGTTAAATATTTAATATATAAGGATAATGTACTCAGGGACACCTAAGTGGCTCAATGGGTTGAGCATCCAACACTTGATTTGGGCTCAGGTCATGATCACACAGCCCTGAGATTGAGCCCCAGCTGCTTAAGATTCTCTCTCCGTCTTCTTCTGCCCTTCCCCCTCTTCATACACTTTCTCTCTCTCAATAAATAAATAAATAAATAAATAAATAAATAAATAAAACAGAATAATGTACTCATATGAAGTTGTAAAGGAGACTTTATCATACTCATATGATATGAAATGTACTCATTTTAGTGGTAAAGGAGACTTCCAATTTTCTCTACTTTAAGTAGAAGAAGAAGTATCAAGTTCAGGATTAGTGTTGAAGCTGTCAAAATTATGGAAAAATGGTTAAAATTATGGTTAAGTTTAAGTCCCAAGAAAAACCTTAATTCAGAAAAGGTTCTGTGTCAAAAGTCATGTGTTAAACAAAACTTTAGGCATATTTGACTAAACTAGTGAAAAAGATGCTAAAAGCATCAAAGATTAAATTAAAAAAAAAAACAAACATTACCTGATAGGGGCACCTGGGTGTCTTAGTCAGCTAAGCTCCAACTTCAGCTCAGGTCATGATCTCAAGGTTCGTGATTCTGAGTCCCACCTTGGTCTCTGTGCTGACAACTGAGAGCCTGGAGGCTGCTTCACATTCTCTCTCTCTCTCTCTCTCAAAAGTAAATAAACATTAAAAATTTTTTAAAAGCATATTGCCTGATAAATTTTTGGTAGCTGAAATTTCTAGGAGTAACTGTCTTTGAGCTGTTGATCCTAAAGAATGACTTTTAAATCCATAAGGCCTTGGAATGATTTCTTAGGTTGTTTATTCTGTTTATGTTGTCCTAAAACAGAGTTTGGCAAACTTTTTATGTAAAGAGGTAGAAAGCAAACACCATAGGTTTGCAGAGTATGTGATCTTTATCAAAGCTAATCCATTGTGCCTTTATAGCACAAAAGCAGCATTAGAAAATATATAAACAAATAATGTAGCTGTCTGGGATCCAATGAAAATTTACTTATCACGTCACAAAATATCATTCTTCTGATTTTTTTCAGTGAGGGGAGGTGGGGAGATAAGCTAAATGGGCAATAGGCACTAAGGAGGACACTTGTGATGAGCACTGGGTGTTATATGTAAGTGATGAATCACTAAATTCTACTCCTGAAACCAATCTTACCCTATATGTTAACTAACGAATTTTTTAAAAATCTTGGAGGAAAAAAATTGTAAAACCATTCTTAGCATTTAAGCTAAGTCAAAAATAGATGATAGGCTAGATTTATGCCATTGGTGGTAGTTTGCTTACCCATTTCCCGTAAAAATTTGGGACCCCTAAATTAGTTGAGTATGGTATGAAGAAGGATGCAGAATATTTCTAAAAGCAGTGGACTTTAGTAGTAAAGTACATTACAAAAAATCAGTGATTACCAAAAAAAACACATGAATTTCAAACATTCATCTCCTTAGTGATTTGGTTATTTGAGTATACTGCCAAGAAAGCACATGAGCATTAAAAATCTACCTTGAGTTAGAAAAAGAAAAGGTAGATTTAATTTGAAGCTGAAATTCTAGTAAAAATTATTTTTTACCTGCAGAATAGCCAATCAAATGGATCTAGACATAATTTCCGAAATGTAGTAGTCATACTTGTAAATGATTCATCATCAATCTCCACTGCAATAAAAGGGGGTAAGCAGCTCCAAATTCACACCTCCCACAGAAAGACTGACAAAGCAAAAAATGCCAACATTAACTTTGTCACAACTCTGGAAAACAGTCAAAGTTTACAGTAACTAACTGAACACTGAATCAAGAAAAAGGTAAATTGAAAACGACAGCAGAGATTTGTGGTGTTTACTTACCCTTGCTCCAACCCCCCCCCCCCCCCCAAGGACATGAGCAGTCTTGAAAAAGAAATCTGCATCCTTATTTTAAGTCCTTGGGCTCCGAGCTCTATAGGGAGCACAGCAAACCTTACTGGAAAATGACTGTGTATGTAGGTTTCCGAACTGTCTGGGGGAGGTATGAATGAGGAATGCAAGACGCTTGTCTCTGTTTCACCTCATTGGAATCAGACCAGGAAAACAGTGGGCATTAGTCAAGACAAGGGCAAGCCAAACTCACAACTCAGATTCCTAGGGAAAGAGTATGCTGGAAACATGGAACAGATGCCAAAGGCCCTGGAACAAAAGTTAAGGAGATTCATTAAGAAGTTAGGCATTCGGGGCGCCTGGGTGGCTTAGTCGGTTAAGCGTCCGACTTTCGCTTAGGTCATGATCTCGCGGTTTGTGGGTTCGAGCCCGGCGTCGGGCTCTGTGCTGACTGCCAGCTCAGAGCCTGGAGCCTGTATCAGAGTCTGTGACTCCCTCTCTCTCTGACCCTCCCCTGCTCACGCTGTCTCTCTCTCTCTCTCTCTCTCCTAGAAATAAATTAAAACAAAAAAAGGAAGTTAGGCATTCAAACCCCCCCCCCCGTGAGGAAATTTAGAGTGTCATGCACATGCCCAGAGCAAAATTCATGCTCAGAAAACAATGGGAAAGAAAGCTTTCACTTCAGGCTAATCCTTAGGCTCAATGTAAGCCTAGCAAAGTACTGGAGTGTAGTGCCTTTGCACAGAACCATTCTGCACAAAGGGATGAATTATTTTGTTTCCTTGTCTGCTTGTTTGTTTTGTTTGTATATGTGGGGGTCAGGGGTGTGAGTGGAGGGTTGTGTTTTACCTCCTGGTGTTCAAGGGAATCTCTGCCAAAACTAGTTTAACACAAAGAACAGAGACTTCAGTGACCATATAAGACAAACAACACAGCCTTTAAAACATAGGTTGGGAAAGTCACTACACAAATGGACTAGTACAGCCTTCAACAGTCGAGAAACAATACGTCGTGGCAAAGAGGGAGATCTGATTTCCCGAGTTACCAAGTCATACTCAAATGTCCGGTTTTTAACAAAATAACTCATGAAATACAAAGAAACAGGAAAGTATGACCTATTTAGAGGAACAAAGTGTTAAGAAATCATCCTTTAGGGGACACCTGGGTGGCTCAGTGGGTTAACCGTCCAACTTCAGCTCAGGTCATGCTCTCATGATTTGTGGGTTCGAGCCCCGCATGGGGCTCTGTGCTGACAGCTCAGAGCCTGGAGCCTGCTTTGGATTCTGTCTCCCTCTCTCTGTCCTCCCCCGTACCCCCATCAAAGATTAAACGTTAAATATATGTATATATTTATATATATCATCCCTGAGGATATCCAGACTTTGGGTTAATTATACAAAGAGAAGAGAACAATTACATTAAATATGGTCAAAAAGCTAAAGAAAAACATAGACAAAGACTGAAGAAAATAAGAAAAAGAATGTATAAACTGAGAATATCCATAAAAAGTAGAAATTATTAAAAAGCCACTGTGGAAAATTTTGACATTTCTTCAAAAATATTATTCAGTCTTAAATAAAATTCTGGCACATACTACAATATGAATGAACCTTGAAAATATTACACTAAGTAAAATAAACCAGACACAAAAGGGTAAATGTTGTATAATTCTGCTTATCTGAGGTACATGGAAAAGGAAAATTCATAGAGGAAGGAGAAATTTTAACAAGAACTAGAGACAGTGTAGAATAGGAAGTTACTGTTTAATGGGTGCAGAGTTTCTATTTGGGAAGATGAACAAATTCTGGAAATTGATAGAAGTGATGGTTGCACCACGTTTGTAAATGTAGTTAATGCCACTAAAGTATACATTTAAAAATGGTTAAAATAGTAATTTTTGTTAGAGTGGTTATTTTTACCATAATTTCTAAAAAACATTTTAAAGGAACATTTTTTTAAATGTTTTTTTATTTATTTCTAGGAGAGAGAGAGAGAGAGACAGCATGAGCAGGGGAGGGTCAGAGAGAGAGGGAGTCACAGACTCTGAAACAGGCTCCAGGCTCTGAGCTGGCAGTCAGCACAGAGCCCGATGCGGGGCTCGAACCCACGAACCGCGAGATCATGACCTAAGCGAAAGTCAGAAGCTTAACGACTAAGCCACCCAGGTGCCCCTTAGAGGAACATTTTTAAAGGAACCACACAAATTAGGGAGGTGAAGAGTACAGTAATAAAAAATTTACTAGAGGGGTTCAACAGCAGAGTTAAGCAAGGAGAAGAAATAATCAGTGAACCTAAAACTAGGACAATTGAAATTATTTAGTTTGAGTATGGGGGGGGGGGGAATAGAATAAGGAAAAGTAGATAGAAACTAAAGGACCTATATGAGATGCCATGAAGCAGACCAAAATACACATTATGTGCATCTCAGAAAGAAGAAAGAAAAAGGGACAGAAAGAATATTTGAAGCACATTTTCATAAGCACCACAATTCTGTCTTTTACTTTGTCCTACTGTTGCCAATTTTATACACAAGTTTTAATACAGGAGCTTAGCTGATCAGTATTTTTTATCTCATATTGTATCTTTTATCTCATATTGTATTTTTGAAAACACTTAGATTTCATGACCAAATTCATTGTGCAATTTTGTTCTGCAGCATGGTCAAAAATGAATGTAGAAATAAAGGGAAATTTTAAAGCATTGTTTTATTAATTTATATCAAATTCTTCTTTGTCTAATGCCAGACTTACATTCCTTTTCAAAGAAGAAAGGAAACCAATTACTGAATCAACATCCTACATCATGAACAGAATTGTGAGTTCATCCTCAGATATTCAAGAGGATCCGATTTCAGATCTAAGATGTCAACTAAGTAAAGTGAGATCCCACAAAAGTTCATGGAAAGGAATATTAGAAAGCTTAGAGAAAGACAAAGAAACAGAGTTTTCTCTAAGCATCTGAGTATTATGAGTAAATTTGCAAAGGTTGTGGCTGTGACTTTTGGCTATGGCTTTGAGGACTTAAATAAATCCTCTTGCTTATAAAACAAGTATAAAACTAGACAAAATTATTTTTTTATTTAAAAAATTTTTTTAATGTTTTCTATTTATTTCTGAGAGAGAGAGACAGCATGAACAGGGGAGGGTCAGAGAGAGAGGGAGACATAGAATCTGAAACAGGCTCCAGGCTCTGAGCTGGCTGTCAGCACATAGCGCAATGCAGGGCTTGAACCCACAAACTGTGAGATCATTACCTGAGCCGAAGTCAGATGTTCAACCAACTGAGCCATCCCGACGCCCCTAGACATAATTATTGAAGCAAACCATATCAGGAATCTGGAAATAGACCAAGGGCAAACAAAAAATTGAGAAGAGATTATTCATAACAACCTGACAGAATTTCAAATAAGAACAGAAAGAGATCTGTTTTTGCATAAAGCTGCTCCCTACCTTCTCTCTCTTTAACTTGGTCAGTTAGAACAGTCACATTTGGAATTTCTAAGAAATACCTTAATTCAAATTTTTTTACTGAAATTTTAAGAAACCTGCAGAAGAGAGGTAATTTGGGGAAAATGGAAGAGTTAAGATAACTAAATTATTTGCAATGCATAAAGCACTTAGGATAGCCTGCAACACAGTAAACTAAATATATTCACAGATATATCATCACTCACACTTTATGGAATTTTAAAATTACAATGGATTCTTTTACATAAATTATAATTTAAAAATTTGATAAAACAAATATATTAAAAAAATTTTAAACCAGGATGTGCATTGTGCTATAATCTTAAATAGAAAAAATAAACCATGGTTGATTGTCAATATATAAGTTTAAATATAATGTATATAATTCAGTTGCCTAAATCAATTCCATTAAAAACAACTTGTTTTTAATGGTCGAAGTGACATTGTTATAGAATTTTATTGGGTTATCAAAATATTTCGATACAAAATATCAGAAGAAGCTTTCCTATCTTTAGAATTTGGTTTGTAAATACTTAGAATAATTATATTGATCTTCCTTTGTTTTTCTCATTAAATCTTTTTTATCTACTACCGTGTATTCCTTCTATTAAGAAGTGCATGTCTAAAATGCTAAAATCAATTTTTGGTTAATCCATATCTAAGCATTCATATTATGGTAAATAATAATGCAGAGTTGGGAAACCAACATATCCGGGTGCATATTCCCTCTCTGTCATCTACTAACTTTTACATCTCAGAAAGGTTACTTACTCCTGCTGAAATACTAAGAATTCTTATTTCATAAAGATGTTTTGAAAAATTATGGAGATATGTAGATGATCAATTACCATTATTACTTTTTAAAAAAATTTTAATGTTTATTGTTTTTGAGAGACAGAAAGGTACAGTGTGCACATGGGAGATGGGCAGAGAGAAGGAGACAGACTTGGATGCAGGCTCCAGGCTCTGAGCTGTCAGCACAGAGCCAGACATAGGGCTCGAAACCACCAGCCATAAGATTAATACCTGAACCAAAGATGAATGCTTAACAGACCAGGCCACTCAGGCACCCCACTGTTATTACTCTGAATTATTATCGACTACAGATCTTATTTAACAATTTCATTTTACAGATGAGAAAAGAGAGATCCAGAAAAGTTATTTAGGCTTATTCAAGGTCATAGATTGTAAAATTTAAAATAGGTTTACAACTATTTAATCTAAATAACAATTACTTTGCTATACAACATGTTGGTGGACTTTAATTGAATTTACCATTCCCTCAACTTTTTTCTAAAATTAATGAATTAATACTTGCATAAATCACAGATAGTTTTCATTCAGATCAAATACCCTAATTGCTGTAACTTAGAATAATCCCACTATGTTTCCTCACAAGCCACAAATGGTCACTCCACTATTGAGTTTTGTGCAGATGTTCCATACTTTATAAAAATATTGGGAGAAAGCAAACATCTTACCCACACTCCCCTGTATTCCCAGAAACCTTTCTTGTACTACACTGACAAAACAGTTTCCAGGTAATAATTTGAGAAGTCCACAGGACTCACCTTGTTTGTTTGTATTTTCTCAAAGGGCCATCAATCGTACACTGTATTTTGTCCAATGCCTAAAAACAATATTGCATATATTTTTGTCTGCTTTTAGGTTTTGTTTTGCATAAAGAGAGGGTAAATCCAGACTACTACTCTCTCATGAATGGAAAGAGAAGTTATGGTTTTATTTTTACTCTCTTTTTTAAAAAAAATATTTTTTTGTAAAATAATTAGGTAATTTTAGTTGTAAACTTTCTACCAGGTTCTGGTCAGTTGATATGCTAAAATATTTTATACTCTAGGGTTTTTTCAGTGTAAGTATTTTATACACTAGAGTTTTATCAGTTCAGCTAATGATCAAGAAGTTTATACACATTCCTTATTGAATTCCCTCTGATCTCATTGAGTTGCCTCTAAGCTTGAACACCAAGTCTACATATACCTGACCTTAGAAAACAACTAAGAACATACACTTTTAGTTTTTTATTGACTGAGAAGTGTGCTTTAGATCAATCATTTTTGATGTTCTAAACTGCTTCATCATATCATCCAGGAACAATTACATTTTGTGTTTTCAAGTTTCCCATTGCTAATATGTGCCAGGCTCTGAAATAAATAAATGTATTTAATAAAATTTTACATCTGATCATCTTTTGTATATGATTACACAGAAGATTTAATTTTCTTTAAAAGCTTGAAAAATTGGTCTTTTTTTGGTCTTAACTGGGAAATAAGAGTTTCGAAATAATACTACAACACACTTAGAATAACTGATCATCATCAATATTTTTTGGTTAAAATTTTGTATTCATTTTCTGAAAATTATAGATTTCTAACTTGCTGACAGCTTATTTTAAACACTGAATAAACTACTTTACTCTCCCATGTATTACTCTTATGGTTTATTTTTTATTGTAATATAAGGAAGAAGAAAGCAGCTGCATTCTCCAGCTGTGACAAAGTGTTTCAATAAATGAGGCAAGCAACATCAGTAATAAATAAAGCAATTTACTTCCTTACAAAAATGACTATCTCTATTTAATATCAAAGCTGTAGCTAGTAGCACAGCCTTGCAGCTGGTATGGCTAAAGTGAATACTCACTGGGAAATTAGGTTGCCATTATATTAGCTATATTATACTGACAAGGGCATACTAAGATTCCTATAGAAAACGTTTAAAAGCTTTCCTTTTGAATTCAGTACCAAGAAACTCTCATTTCACTTAGGTCACTGATATTGGTTGAATGACAGAATGCAGTCTATTGTCGCTGCCACAAAGCAATTAACTTCCACTTCCCCCTATAGGCAGAGTCCAGAGTACTCTTTAATGATAAGTAGGATGAAATGTGCTAACTCCGTAAGATTGATGAAAATTGCTTACCTAGAGGTTGCTATGTTTCTAGAATAGCTAGAGTTTGTAGAACTAGATAGAGCATGTTCCAATATGAAACTCTCAGGCAGTTCATCATTATACACACACACACACACATACACACACACTTCCCCTAATTGTCAACTCTCACAAATTAGACTAAGTAACAAAATTTCCCAAAGTATCTTCAGAACTAATTGTATTTTCCAGTAACCACTAAATCTATGAGGATCTTTAGCTAAACTGAGTTTTCTAATGCTCAGTGGAAAAACTACACAACTACTCAACAGCTGCTTATCACCTCTCAACCTGGATTCTTACATTAATATTTGGGTACAAGAGATCAAGGCATCATCTATTCATGGATCCAGGTTTGTAATTTGAGTGTATGCATATCAAGGGCCAAGGACTAGTATTATTCATTGAAATATTTATAGCTTATATTTGTATATCATGTTGCAGTTTACCTTATATTTCTGTAAATTTAGTAACAATGTAAGAAATATAGGAAAGGAGTTATTGTCCCACTTCAGATGAGACCACTCATGTCATAAGGGTAAATAACACCCTAATGCTATGTGTCTATCAGTTTGCATCTTTCTGTTTGCTAGACTGTGAACAGGGAAAATTCCACAAAATAACTGTCAAAATAAAACATAATTAAATTGAAATACCAAGTTTGGGAAAGAAGTTAATGATAGGATGAAAAAGAAAAAGAAAGAGAATGCCTAAATAGAGATTTTAAAAAGTGAAGATTACAAAGGAATTTCTGATTAACTTGTATGTTTCATGAATATTTCATCTTCTATTTTTTATAATATGGCCTGAAATGCATTTCTGTACATAAAAATCCAGTTAGTATGTATATTATTTGTTGAGAAATCCTGTGTTCTGAGTGTGCTGTCCTTCTTCGCAACTAGCTTAAGCTGCTCAATGTTCACCAGGTATATATCCCTAAGGGGGCAAGATGACCCTGAGGACAGATAAGATAATTTTTCCTTAGCTGCCAAATGGTACAATAAATGATTATAGCAAACTACTAGGTAACTTTAAAAGCTGCTTCTTGATTTTCTATGTTCCATAAAATGGTTAGTGAGGTCAAAACTATTTTCTGAATAAGAAGGAGGAGGAGGAGACAATGGCAAGTTTGCCTTCTTCATGTTCACACTCTTGTAAGTATTCCAGACCACATGATGTGTGATATTAAAGCAGTTTAAATAAGCCCTCTTCTATTAGACCAAACACAAAATAGATTGTTAAAATGATAAAACAATCTTACTCTTCTTGCTTTGTTTTAGATATTTTTATAGTTCTATAATTATATAGAAGTTTATAAATATTTCATAAAATATATTTATATTATTTGCTGTGTTATGTATTATATAGGCTAGCTATTTTAAATAAATGAATATTCTAAAAATTCTCCATTTAAATTTCTAATAGGGAAATATAAATAGAATTTACAAATCTTAAGGTTCTTAATAATTTTTAAGAACTTAAAAAGTTCCTGAGAATAAATTTTGAGAGCCACTACCCTAAATTAAGTATTAGAATGTTACACCAGGTACATAGCTAGTATATTCATTTTTGCAAATGGGAACAGAGTTCTGCTTCTGCTACATACAACTCTTGTTAAGTTTTCCAGTCTAGTAATTGAAAGCTTTAGGAAAAATATTTTCTTCTGAAAATGACAAATACTGGCACATTATCATTAAGCAGATGGAAAAAATCATTTTAATCATATGGATCAAAAATTGTAATTTAATTTGATATATAGTCTAGAAGCAATGAAAACAAATTGAAATCATCAGTGTACTAATAAAGGAACTATAGAAACAAGTGAAGACGACCCAAATGAGAATGAGCAAGGGCTATTCAGAGCTTGCTCTAACAAGGGAGTCAGCTATCAACACGTTTGTTTGGCAGGGATTCAAAGGCAGGCAAATGAATGGGAAAGCTTTATATGAAAAAAAGGGAAGCCTTCAAGTATCCTCTGATTGGAAGCTGTTGTCATGGAGAAGCTGTGTGTGGGCTAACTAAAAGCAGGGCATTCAATATGATTGGTTATGGAAGTATATTTGGCTTTCTCCAGTTGGTCCTAAGTTGGAAGCAGGGGCAAATTTTAGGAATGCTGTCAGTTACTGATCAAGTCCTGACTGTTTGGGGCCCAGACTGACTGCAGCAGGTTGAGGGTCAGAATTCTACTTTATGTATGGTCTGGCTATCATCCATTTGTATATTCAGTTTTCTCAGTGAGAAAACAGTAAAACATTAGCACAGAATTTTATGACCAAATTATACTGTCAGTTTCTGAACAAAGCCCAAGTAATATACACTCTTTTTCACTTTTTTCCTGGAAACTAGAGTTTATATGTGGAATTAAAAGTAACACTAACCTGTCATATATAATTAGAATTAAAATTACATTGTAAAGTAGGAAAAGTGTTCACAAAGCACAAAATTAAGTGCAATAAGCATGAACGTACTATAAAACATTGAGGAGGAAAAATAAAAGCCTGGAGTTCCCTAGAGGGCAGGAATGCAATGCAAATCACAAATAATACAATCATAATACAAGATCAGCAGATGAGACATCTTAAAGGCAAATTGTACTTTTTAAAATTTACCACGTTTTTCCAGAAAAAATTAGCATGTTAGAGAAGGCATATACTCCAAGGTGCTGGTAAACTTAGTGACTAGAGAACAAACAAAATCTTAAGCTTTCAGCCAGGGTAAAAATAAACATCAATTAAATTTGCTCTCTTTATTTAAGAGAATGAAAAATACCAAAACCCCAAAGAAGAGAAAGTACTGTTTTATTTTAAATACTAAATAATATTTCTCATAGTTTGATATGATGATTGACAATGTAGTTTCTGTGGGGAACTGGGTGGCTCAGTTGGTTGAGTGACCAACTTTGGCTCAGGTCATGGTTCATGGGTTCTAGTCCCGCATCAGGCTCTGTGCTGACAGCTCAGAGCCTGGAGCCTGCTTCAGATTCTGTGTCTCTTTCTCTCACTGGCCTTCCCCCAATCACACTGTATTTCTCTCTCAAAATAAATAATAAAAACACAAATTAAAAAAAAAAAAAAACAAGACAAAACAGTGTAGTCTCTGAAATCAGACCACCTAAGGTGAAAGCCTATCTCTGCCACTTATAAATTGACCATTTCCCTGTATAACATGGTATTCCCATCAGGATAATGTATCATATATTTAAACTACTTAACATAACACCCGGCATCTTGGTCAATATCTCTTAACTAATGTATAGATAGCTATACATATATTACTCACATAAGAAATAAGCATTGAGTGTCTAATATTTTCCAGACACTGTTTTAAATACTGGGCTATAGTAGTAAACCAAATAGACACACTTCTTGGTTTTGTAGTTGCATTCTGGAGCAATATAAATGCTGTAAGTAAGACAAAGGCAAAGTAGCAGCTAAAGAGTGATAATGCATAGAATAGGCCAGGAAGAACTCTTCAACAAAGGAAACTTTGAGAAGAGACCTGAAAGAAGAGAGGGAAAAGGCACTCAAAAAGGTGGAAGAGGGTATTTGATAGAAGGAGATTTGAAGTGTCAAGTACATTTCAATTCATTCTTAATATGTTCCAAGAAAAACAAGGCCATATTGGTGGACTGGAAACCATTGCGTATTTTGAACCAAGCAATGACTTGACTTAATTTTTTTTCTAATGTTTGTTTAATTTTATTTTTGAGAGAGAGATACAGAGTGTAAGTCAGGGAGGGGAAGAGAGAGAGGGCAATACAAAATCCGAAGCAGGCTCCAGGCTCTGAGCTGTCAGCACAGAGCCCCAGTGTGGGGCTTGAACCCACAAGACATGAGATCATGACCTGAGCTAAAGTCAGATGCTTAACCGACTGAGCCACCCAGGCTCCCCAGCAATGACTTGATTTTATTTTCCAAGGATTATGCTGGCTGCTTTTAGTAGTATGGACTATACAGAAGGGCAAAGAAAAGAAAAGCCATTGTCTCTTTGTCAATGTCCCCACCTCCCTCTTCCCCTCCCTCCCTACCCCCCTCCTTCTCTCCCTTTCTTTCTCCCTTAGGTTTACTGCTTAATTAATTTTCATTTTGTTGAGTAGATTTCCCTCAACATCTAACAATGTTTGCAAATTTGATTTTATCAGTTCTTTAAGAAATTCCAAACTATATCTGAAAACTGAGTCTATTTCTCTCCACCATTTGAAATACCTACTTCCAAATGTAGCCGTCTTTTTAATGTTTCAAAAACTTATTTATATCTAATAAACCAGACTCAGTTTTTAAAAAATCCACTTAAGTTTTCAAACAAACATATAAAGTACAATGATTTTAAAACTTGTCACTACACTCAATAAATGCAATTTAAACCACAGTGTTAATGTTACAGATTTTGATAAAATATATGAACACAAACACCGGCATTTACACACATGCATAAATATGGATAATTAGGAGCACTGAGGACAGCATTAAAAATAAATATATCAACTCATCAAACACTGATTCACTCAGGAACACCTACTTTCTCTCATTCTCAAATCGATTCACTCTAAGAACACATTCAAACCATCATACATGCCCATATGAAGATCTATTCATCCAAAAGCACACATAGACTTATATTTACATACACACATACAAATATAACTGGAATTAAAACATAATATTAGAAATATTATTGGAATAATATCAACTATAAAATAATCCTGTATATTAATATGTTCTAATAATTTAAATATAAATGTCATATAATAATTAATGTCAAAATACTTCTAACATTTGAATTGTTTCAATTCAGTGTTACAGTATACTCATATGAAGAATTCTTGTGGAATTGGCAACTCTATATTATATCTATTTTTTTCATTTAAAATACATCATTTCTTGAAGATTTGCTCCAAATCTCTGAAGAGTGATTTTTAATCTTCACAGTACATGTCATAAAGAATAGAATTTTTTGTATAGTTTATTTTTTATATTTGTATGTTTCCTTAGATGTCATCACTTATTTCAGCCATTTTATGATTATTTTAGGCTTTGAAATTTTTGATCTGGCCATCAGAATTTTTGCTGCAACTTCTGAACAAACTCTATTACTAAAAGAGTTGGAAACAACTAGCTGAAAATGGCCATTATGAAATAGCATCTGAGTTGTATACTCAGCAGTAATGGAATTTGCAAAATGAAGCAAAAACAAAATAAGGAAACAAAACAAAACAAAAAACTAACTTATTCTGTTAAGAAGGTTGGATTTTAAAAGAGAAGAGATAATTTCATGTAGTAAATGGTTGATTCATTTCTCAAAATGCAAAACTCCTACTAATTACCTTCCAAATACAAATATATTGTTTTGTTCTGGATATATATAAAGTTTTAGTCCTTTAAAACATGTAGGTTTTAGAAATTAATCCGAAGATACAGTGTATTTAAATACATTTTATTAATGTTGAGTATGTTATAATTCATCTGTGAGCTTATTTTGGTTTCAGTGTGAATTTCACAATGAGAGCAACCATTGGCTTGAACATAGTTTATGTCTGCAACTGAGAAAGTAAATATTTTGCATAATTGAATCATAAATTTTACCCATTATACCTGGACTTTACATCTATATCCTTCAGAGGAGCTCTAACATCCTTAATTGCACCCTGTACTATTTTTGTGAAATAGCTTTGTTCTATAGATTTATTGCACAATTATTTCAGAACAATATGAAGACACGGAGAAAATCACATTTATTTTTATAAGCATGTTGTTCTTTCCATTATGTTTCATGGCTGCGTAAGGAACTAAAGTTCCATATTTTGTATTTTATTTGAATACTGGATACCACATAATTTAATTGAAATTTTAAAAAAATTATAGTAGTCCATAATTAAGAAACTTTATTTCAACCTTTCTCGGTAGATATGGAAATGCACCAGCAGATCTCCCATCAGGAAGGTAGAGCCTAATGGAAGAGAAGGTCAGCAGCCAGCCTCCAGCCTGTAACTGCTCCAGAGCCTGCCCTAGCTGCAGAGACCTGGCTTCCCCCAATTTCAGGGCCTTTCCTTCATCCAGTGACTGAAAGAGATGAGAGGGCAAAGCCTAATCCTTTGGGCCCAACAAGGTATCATCTGATAGGCAATACTCTCCTCAGAGCTCCCTGCCAGGGTGACCAAGGGTTTTCTTGAGCCTGCAATTTAGTGTGTGTATGCTACCCAAAGCCCATACCAGCAGCAGCAGCAGCAGCAGCAGCAACTGTGACCTTTTTAAAAATTCAAATTCTTGGCTGATCTCAGAACTACTGATTGGATATTCTTGGAGTGAATATCAGGAATTTCTGGATCCTTTTGATGGGTGCTGAACTTTGAAAATGACCACTCTCCTTAATCCTTTCTCTTCCTTCCCATTACAAACATTAATCCCTAATAAATATCTTACAGCTCAATTCTTTCTTAGCATCTGCTTATTGGAAACCTGATCTATGGCAACTTTGCTGTACCAGTACCTACATGAATCAAGGCTCTTACTATTAACTTGAAAATAAATATGCATGACATTTTTAGGCACTCACAGAACTTTATATATGTTCAGGCCATCAGTAACCTAAAGCCATTGCAACATTCTGTTAGGGAGCACTTACTTACCTTTAGTCTCCTACTTTTAAACCTATCCCTCTATACTCCATTCGGTGGTTCTGGGGTTAGAAATCTGCAAACCACATTTAACCAACTGCCTTACCAGCTGAGTTCATCTCTCCTGGTGCTAGCCACTGCTGGAAGCTAGGAAGGCTCCAAGTGAGACCAACTTCCAGCTCCTTTGTCTGTTTGATCTGTCTCTGGTTAGGCCAGTTAAGTTCAGGATTCAGCTTCTTTTGGCACACTCAGTGGCCCTGCACCACTCCCTTTAGGGTATGAATAGCAGCCCAGGAACACGCATCAGGAGCTAGAGTTTCAGAAACTCCAAGTTGCATCCACCTCTCTCTGTCCTCTGAGCACCATCAAACCACAGCCCCTTGGCAGAGGTCTGAGCACCCACTGCAGGATGTCCCTTCCACCAAGTTCAGGTAATACCATCTCTTCCTTTTAGGCTGAAAGGGTGGTGGGAGCTTTATACAGTTTTCATTCTCAGAGTTCCGTTAACATCCCTTTTATCCTGTTTTAGACTTTTCGACTTTACTGATGAAAACAGCAGCCTGTATTAAACATGAGATTTTGTTTTATTTTGCTTTGTTTTGTTCTGTTCTGTGTTGCTGGACCCTGACTTATCCAGAATGTTTTCTCTGAACTCGGGGAACAGTGGTTCAAATTCTTATATATCAAGAATTTGTAATGTATAAAGGTAGAGATACATGTAAAAAGATGTGGTAGCATGAGAGCACAAGCCAAGTCTCATGAGAATTCCTTTACTGGGAAATTAACTGAAGAAACAAATTTAACAAAATCACATTTTAGGTACAGTACTAGTCTTCTTCATAGTGCATACATACATAAAATAAAAGCTAGAAAGTACAAAAAGAGATAACTTCATCCACATCTAATTAGAATCTGATAAATTATGTCTTAAAAAGTCTACTGAGGAAATTTTCCATCAATTAAAGATTTGTGGTTTCCCTTTTAAGATAAGAAGTACAGTAAAATCTTGGATTGTGAGTAATTTGTTCTGCAAGTGTTTTGTGAGATGAGCAAATATTTCTAATAAATTTTAACTTGATAAACGAGAGATATCTTGCAATACTAGTAGTACATGATGCCAAACATCACATGATCACAACTGAGCCAATGGTTCCTCTCTCTGTCTTCTTCTCTTACTGTGGGATTGTGGGTAATTGTCTCCCATGCTCAGATGCTCAGTCTCAGGCCATGGTGTTTGGCATAAATTAGTGATTTTTCAGAATGTTGGAAGGAACCTACAACTGGTACTAGTGTATTTTTTGTCACTTCAAAACACCTGTGGATAGTACTTTGCTTTTCCATACAAGAGTAAGCTTAGGAATGTTTTGCTTCATTCAAGGTCAAGTTGTCTGCAGACATAGACCCTTTCCTCTGCTGCCTTATTGCAATTACATTAAATACAGTATATGACAAGAGTTTATTAATACTGTACTCTAGTAAACATCTGTGCAAGAGTATACAATGCCCCCCCAAAGAAAAGATTCCATTGAGTCCATAGATAGCAGTGATTCCATTAGTGATAGTGAAAGTCATCCTACCCAATAACCCTCCTCTCTCTTGTCTCCCTCACACCAGCCATGAAGGCTTTCAAAGTAAGTGCAAATTAATTTATTTTTCAATATATTTTGTATTTTCTTTATTATTTTGTATTACATTGCAGTATAGTAATCATTTTTATATGAATATTTTTGGGTTTTAGAATGAATCATCTGAGTTTCCATTATTTCTCATGGGGAAATTCACTTTGATACACAAGTGCTTTGGATTATAAGCATGTTTCCAGAATGAATTACACTCGCACACCAAGGTTTTACTATATATATTTTAGAGGCAATATTTTGCTCAATATAATGGACAATTGCAAATCACTAATGGTATATATTTATACAAAACAGCCTTGAAGATGCTCTTCACCACATCACCCTACAACCTCCCATCCCAGAGACCCCTACCTGTTGGAATTCAAGCCCTTGTGTAATACTCTACCCTTTATGTGGGTTGAACTTACTGACTCATTTCTAGTGAAAAGAATATAGCAGAAATGAAGAGATATCACTTCTTATATCAGGTCATCAAAAGACTTGTAGCCTTAGTCTTTAGCATTTCTCACTCTGTCCTAGACTATCTATTCAGATGAAACCCAGCTGGCATGCTACTAGGCAGCCCAGTAGAGAGGTCCATATCACTACACTTGAAAGCAGATCTGAGGCATTCCAAGAATCATGAGAGTAAGTTTGCATGTAAATCCTACCTGAGTTGAAATATGAGGTGACTGCAATCCCAGCTGTCACCTTGACTGCTGCACTCTCTTAAGTCTCTTGAGCTTAGGCAGAAAAACCCAGCAAATCTGGCCCTGGACCCACAGAGACTGTGAAATAATAAATGTTTGCTGTTTCCAACCACTAAGTTTTGGAGTAATTTATTAGGCAGCAATAAATTATTAATTCAGATTTTGGGGCCTGAATGGAAGACTGCCATCACAAAGACCTAATATGTGGAAATGACTTTGAAACTAAGCAATGGACCTTGGGGAGAGCGTTAGTGAAAACTTAAGGTGCCTTGAACACACTATTTGTGGAATTTTGAGAATTTTGAACTTTGAGGGTGCTGAGAGTGAGGACCTGTAGGAAAGTGAAGAAAATCTTGTTGGAAACAGGAAGAAGAGGAATTCTTGTTATTTAGTAGCAGACAGATTAGCAACACTCAACTGAATTGTGTAGAAAGTGTGCCTGAGTTATTTCCCTAAAGAGATGTCTAAGAAAAGTGTTGAAGATGAGTCCTGGTTTTATTCGTGTTGGTAAAAATGAAATGTAAAAGAAAGGATATAATTGCAAAGAAAAACAAAAACAAACAAACAAACAAAAAGCCAGGACTCAGTAGTTTAAAAAGTCTTCAGCCTCTTCAGACAGCACGTATGCCAAAATTAACCAAGCACCAAATGAGAGGAGGCTGTTGTACCTTCAGAATTCTACTTGTAGGAAGCAGGGAACTACATCTACTTAGCTGGAAAAAAAAGTGCTTTTATGCAAAAGGAAATGACTCCCAGAGTGAAACCAGGAACCCAGGGAGTAGACATGAGTGTCAAGAATAAGTATTTTCCTCAGCACTGGGATATAATCAAGGAGCTTCCAACATGTGGATAGATTTTAGAATTCATAAGGACAAGTGACTACTCTGTACCTCTCATTTTCCCCTTTACAATCAGAATGTCTATAGCAATTATCTTAATGCCTATCTCATCACTAATGTTAGTTCGGTATACTGAGAGCAGATAACATGTCTTTTTGACTTTCTGGTTGTACAGATTGAGAGGAACTATAACCGAAGAGCTTTACTAAGGAAACACAGCTGAAGGGTTTCTTCCATGCATGGTCCTGATTTAGATGATGAGAGTCCTGCCTTTGAGCTAATTCAGTAACGAAATAAAGAGTTCTTTAAGGATAAAGACATGATATATATCAGAGAAAAAAATCATTTTGAAATGGGATTCTCAAAAACTATCCAAACTTCATTACTTTTTAAAAATCATGAGTAGATAAATTTTATAAGCCTCTGAAATTAAACAAAAAGTTAATTTTTAATCCAAAGTCAGAAAACATAATGACAATTTGAGTGTCCACTAGTATTATTAAATGTAATTTCTTTGAAAGTTTTAAAAATAAATTTTTATTTTACCCCTCAAAATGATTGGTTCTAAATTTCTCAAATGTTAGAGGTAGCAATTTATAAATGTTTTTGGGTTCTTTTGTGTTTTGTTTTTATTTGAGGGAGTGTATGAGGTGGGGAAGAGGGACCAAAGGAGAAAGTGAGGTGGGGGGGAATCATAAGCAGGCTCCATGCTCAGTGCAGAGCCTGATGGAGGGCTTGATTCCATGACTCTAGCATCATGACATGAGCTGAAATCAAGAGTCAGAAGTTCACCTGAATGAACCACCCATGTGCCACTGAGAGGTAGCAATTTAATTCAGAATAGAGTTAATGGAAAATATAAGTAAAAAATGTGTGGAGTAATTTTAAAGAGATTTTACTTAGAGGTTACTATAAGTGTATATTATAAATATCTTACCTTTTTAGAAGTAAAATGGAAATGAAATATATTTAGCAAAATAGAAAATTATTTACTACTCCTTAAAAGTATATGTTTGTATGGTATGTTAATATAAATATATTTTTTAAAATAAGTAAACAACAAAATTTCCTAAAAATTCCTCAAGCCAATTTTCTTAAATGAGTTATGAAGTTTTCCTTAAGCTAAACTTATATTAATATTTTTAATGTTTTATTTATTTCTGAGAGACAGAAAGAGAGAGACAGCATGAGCAGGGGAGGGTCAGAGAGAGAGGGAGATACAGAATTTGAAGCAGGCTCCAGGCTCTGAGCTAGCTGTCAGCACAGAGCCCAAAGTGGAGCTCTAACCCACGAACCATGAGATCATGACCTGAGCCGAAGTCGGATGCTTAACCGACTGAGCCACCCAGGTGCCCCTAAACTAAACTTATAAATGGGGACCTAGTAGATCTAAAGGTGTCATCATGATGCTCTCTGTTTAAATAATAAACTGTCTATCAACCAACAAACAACAAAATCCACCTTTGGGGAACCATGGGTATTTTGCATGCAAGGAGGACATGACTCACTGGAGCCCAGAGGATATACTTTAATTGGTGCTTCTATGATGGTCCCCCAAATTTTCATCATCTCTTGTTATTAACACTCTTGTGTAATATCCTAACTTTGTGTGGGTGCTGAACTGACTCACTTCTAATGAATAGAATATAATAGAATAAATGGGATATCATTCTGAGATTACATTATAAAAAGGTTTTTGCCTGGAACACTCACCTACCATTTATTCAGGGAGCCAGGTAAAGAGAGGTCCCTGTCTCTGAGGCTGCAGGTAGATCTGAGGCTTTCCAGGCCATACCACTGAATTTGAAAGATAATCCACTCCCACCTGAGCCTTAACATGACTGCAGCTTTGGTCTACACTTTGACTGTAGTCTTATGAGAGACTCTTCCATAGAAGAATCTAGCTAACTCTTCTAGGATTCTTGGCCTACACACACTGTGAGGGCATAAACGGTTTTTTGGGTTTTTTTTTAATGTTTTATTTATTTCTGAGGGAGAGAGAGAGAGAGAGAGAGAGAGCAGGGGAGGGTCAGAGAGAGAGAGGGAGATACAGAATCGGAAGCAGGCTCCAGACTCTGAGCTGACTGTCAGCACAGAGCTCGACCCGGGGTTCAAACCCAAGAACTATGAGATCATGACCTGAGCCGAAGTCGGACGCTTAACCAACTGAGGCACTCAGGTGCCCCTAAACATTTCTTTTGAATGGGGCTGCTAAGTCTTGGGATAATTCAGTGCACAGCATTTGGTAAGTCATAAATCAAGCCATATAATGGAAGAAAATATTTTCTTTTTTTTTTTTTTTAATGTTTTATATATTTCTGAGTGTGAGAGAAACACACTGTGAGCAGGAGAGGGCCAGAGAGAGAGGGAGACACAAAATCCAAAACAGGCTCCAGGCTCTGACCTAGCTGTCAGCACACAGCCCAATGCGAGGCTTGAACCCACGAATTGTGAGATCATGACCTAAGCCGAAGTCAGGGGCTTAATCAACTGAGCCACCCAGGTGCCCCATTATTTTCAAAACTCAATTAACAGCAAGAACAAAATCTCTTCCTCATTTTTATTAGATTATGTTCTCATTATTATTGAGTTTCAGCGTTCTTTATGTATCTGAGTACACGTCTTTTCCTGATATATGTTTTGAAAATAGTTTCTCCCATTCTATCTGCTTTTGTATTTGCTTATGGTGACTACTGAAGAGCAGCATAGTTTTAATTTTTTAGATACGGAATATGAAGACAGGCTCCAGGCTCTGAGCTGTCAGCAGGAACTATTAGATCATGACCTGAGCCAAAGTCACAGGTCCAACCAACTGAGCCACCCAGGTGCCCCAGCATAGTTTTAATTTTGACGAAGTCCCATTTATCAAGTTTTTTACATTTTATGACTCACAATTTTTGTGTCCAGTCTAACAATCTCACTCAAGGTCACAGAATTTTCTTCCTTTAATTCTAGAAGCTTCCCAATTTTAATTTTTACTTTCATGTCAATAATCAATTCTAAGTTAAGTATTGTAAATGGTATAAACTAAGTTT
Organism: Hyaena hyaena; assembly: GCF_003009895.1. Lineage (NCBI taxonomy): Eukaryota > Metazoa > Chordata > Mammalia > Carnivora > Hyaenidae > Hyaena > Hyaena hyaena. The sequence continues at coordinate 390,406 of NW_024081674.1, forward strand.
TTAAGTTCATTTTTTTCCCATGTGGCTCTTCAACTTTCCCATCATTATTTTTTTTTAAATTTAATTTTTAAAAAATTCTCTGAGAGAGAGACAGAGCATGAGTGGCAGAGGGGCAGAGAGAGAAAGAGGGAGACACAGAATCTGAAGCAGGCTCCAAGCTCTGAACTGTCAGCAGAGAGCCCAAGGCAGGAGGAGGCGGGGCTTGACTCCAACAGCTCCAGATCAGGAACCAAGCCAAAATCTGAGGGCTTAATCAATGAGCCACACAGGAACCACCCCCCATCACTATTTTTTAAGACTGTTATTCTACACTGAATTTATTTGCCACCTTTATCAACATAAAATTGATCATATCCATTTGGTTTATTTCTGAACTGCCTATTCTGTGCCAACAAAGCATACATATGTATATTTAAATAATACCACCCTATCTTAATTATTGTAGCTTTATGGTAAATCTTGAAATCAGGCAGTTTAAGTCCTTTAACTTTGCTTTTCTCTTTCTAAATTGTTTTGGCTTTCCTAGGTTCTTCATATTTTCTTATCAATTTTAGAATCAGCTTGTCAATTTCTGAGAAAAATTCCCAGTGGGGGTTTGATGGAATCTACTGTTTACTGGGTTCTACATATGGCTGTTTGCTAAAGATTAGTAGCATACACAAGAAAATAGCTTGCTTTCAAAACTGCTTACCCTAGGAAACTATGAATTATTAATTAGACACTAATATGGAAAAACATTGGCCAAATTTGTGTAATCAATTAATAATTTTCTTTATTAAAGTACATGAATCCAACAGTAGTTCTTTAATATGAGAAATAAAATATTGTCTTATTCTCTTTCTGTATCTAACTTTACAACATTAAAATGCAATTGAGTCTTCCTCACTCAATTGCAGGTGAAAATTAAAATGTTGGCGCAAATTAATAAGACTTGCTGTAATAAGCAGAGTGTAGACTCTTCTTAATGTCCTCAATATTCATTAATGTGACATCAACACATTTTATTTATATAGTATTGGTTTTCATTAGAAATATAATTAGCACTCTTATTCTTCTCAGATACACCACTTAATTAGTTTGATGATAAAATTCTCAAGAGAGAGAAATATATAGTTTTGCATGGCTAAAAGTAAGGTTTCCCTTAACAGTTTGTCTCAAAAGTATCTGACTTAAAAGTGCATAGACATGTTTAAACTCTGTTTAAATAACAGAATATCAATTTAACAATACACATCCAAAAATTTTTAGGTTTAAGTAACACACTTATAAACAGTCACAACATCCTGTCATCTCTTTTGGTCCATATTTATAAAATTTAGCTTTGATATAGAGGCATCACTAGACATTTGCACCTCTATTGGTTGGGATGGCAACAGTAAATCATAGAATCTTGGTGAAATATATTTAAGTATTCTGCCCTCTGGGGAGTGAAGGCTCTGAAATATTTCATCCTGGCACTGTTTCCACTGAGTGGGCTGGAAAGGGTAGGCAAGCGTGTCCAGGGAACTACAAGGGATCAGTGTTTACAGGTATGTTAGGTTATCTGTTACTCAGTTCCTCTTAATAGTTGGCTAATTATATTTCACAGTATGTTTAGGTCAATCCATATGCCTGAAACTCTGACCACTTTTTACTACAACCACTGCTACCTTTATCGCCACCATTTCTCAGCTAGATCTTTGTAACAGATTTCCAATGGGTCTTTCCTTGCTTTTCTTCTATTTTCTACTCAAAAGCCGAAGAGATCCTTTTAAATGATAATTTAGATCATTGCATTCTATTGTTCGAATCCACTCAGTGGCTCTGCATTTCACTCCAAGCAAAAGCTAAAGTTTTCACAATGGTCTTTTTGATGATCTGTGATTCTCAGTCAAGTTAGGTCTCTACTTCTTTTGAGATAGTATTAAAGGTCATAAGAATAAGCCAACACAATTCTACAGTGTCACATTTTTCTTCTCAGTTCTCTAAACTTCCAAACACTGGAGGCCTATGATAGAAAGAATTCAACTTTTTCATAGAAGAAATAAGAAACAAGCTCAGTATTGAATTTTTGTTCTTAAAAAACTTTATGAGTGATCCATATCAATGAATAATAAGGAGCTAGTATAGTATCTATAATAAGGAAAATGCACCCTAACAGATATTAAACGATCTGATGCCATTGCAATTAAAATAATGAGTAACTGGTATAGACATACAAGAGTCCAGAAATAATTATGATTTATATAGAAGTATCATCACAAACAAATTTGAAAGTAACAGAATTTTCAATAAATTATTTTGAGAAATTTGACTCACTTCATAAAAAAGAATTTTATCATTATTACTAACTCATATCATATATGAAAATATGTGTTCCCAGGTGGATTAAATATACAGATATGACAAGCAAAATTGTAAAGCTCGGGAAGATAAAGCTAAAGATGCATTTTATAGAGTGGGAAAGATTTCTAATACAAGATCAAACAACACAAACTATAAGGTACATTTTTAATGAATTTAACTACAAAATATAACAAGAAATTCATGTTCATTTTCCTACTATAACTTTGATCTAAACAAAATTTAGATTTTTCACACCCTATATCTTTTAAAGCATAATTTGCGGTAAATATGTTATGTTCTATGTCAGATAATTAAGCATGAAAAATATATTCAATAATTTTATGTGAATTCTCATTTATGATAGTACCAATCAAACTTACTAATACATTTGCAAAGATGCTTCAAAGTATCTATTGATTTCTACTTAACGTTAAGCTAACCTAAAACTTTAAATATTATGTTGAAAGTATGTAGGCTTTCCGCCCCCCACCATGACTGTATTATGAAAATTTCTCTGTAAGCCATATACCATATGGACCACACCAAAGAAAATTCATTTAGTATATTACAAAAGGCTGTACTCCTCTCTTTAATTAGGACTTTAATGCCTACAAATTAAATCACATTAACCACTGCATCCCAAGTTAGCCATAAAATTATTAACTACAATGCTTAGATTTAATTAAACATTTTGTAATCCTTTTCAACCTGGCAAATATGTAAACCCTTTTCCCATGTCTAAGAAAAGAATGACAAATAGCTAATAAATTATAATTGGGTTTGTAATTTTTATATCCAGGAAAGCTAGGGTTTTTTTAATTTTCCTTTTTAAAGTTTCTTTTTATTTTGAGAGAGAGGGAGAAAACAAGCAGGGGAGGGGCAGAGAGAAAGGTAGAGACACAGAAACCCAAGCAGGCTCTTCACTGTCAGTGTAGAGTTCCAAGCAGGACTCAAACTCACAAAACTGAGAAATCATGACCTGAGCCAAAATCAAATGTCCAACCATTTAACCAACTGAGCCACCAAAACTAGGCACCCCAAACTAGGTATTTTTAATATGCATCTAGCTTATCTGTAATAGCCGAAAAATGACATCAAGATACATCCAGGTAACACTGTGGTTATTCTGTTATGTTCAGTTACAAGTTAGTGCTATATGTTGAATGGTCAACGTTTGCCAAAAACACACAACATAATGTATCACATATTGTAAATGTTCAGTAAATATCCACTTATTTATATTGTCCTTTCTCTTAAGACAAAGATAACATACTCATTTATGGAATACTGTAATAATCTCCTAACTAGCTTTTACCACCAGCTTCTCTCCTTTGAATTATTCATTTAAAGTGCTTCTTGCTTATTCTTTCAAAAGCACCCTCAAATGATTTCTTTGTTCAAGAGTCATCAATTCTCCACTGCCTGTAAGAAAAATGTCTATATTCATTTCCCTACTTAATGTCTTTTATAATCTTGCGCAAATAGTTTTTCAACTATATTTCCACTAATACAGAAAATAATGCAAACAAAAAACAAAAGATCAAATGTCTACTTACAGCTACATAACTCACTTGTAATTTACTCAAATCATCAAGCACCTAGTATGTGTTAGGTACCACTTTAGTCACCTTTGTTCATCTAGTGTAAATCACATGACATCCTCTGGTTATTCTAATTATTAAAAGTCTATGTGTCTTTCATGTCCTAGTATAGACCCCATCTGTACCATGACACCTTTCTGGACTCATTCATCTCTATTTGAACCAAAAGTCTATATTCTATATACTCAGAAATACTGACATAGCATACTTCTTTGTGTTGTATATATGTTTTGGTGCCATAATTCATATATATATATATATATATATATATGTCTTTCATAAATATATATATATGTCTTTCAGAAAAAATCACCAGTCCCTTCAGTGCAGAGACAAAATATGGAATATAAAAAAGAACTTTTTCCTGCTTTCAAGTGCTTTTAGGTCCCAAATAGACAGCAGATGACCACTCAAATATTTCCTCTGCTCATCAGGCATACCATATGTCAACACACACACAAACACACACACAGCCTTCACACTAACTTCAAGAAAGTACTTCTCCATAATTTACTTATATTTTTCTCTTTCACTCACTCTACAACTATCTTTAACTACTTTCATATCTTTTGTTCTTTTTTCAAAACTCTAATATCTTTCTTCCTCCTCACTCTCTGTTGATGACGTTGGTTTCTATTTCATTGATTAAAACAAAGAAATACTACTCCCAATTTTTTGTCCTCCTCTCTACCTGAATCCATTCCTGTATGTTCTGCTGTCCCTCCTGTTAATATGGTTAACCTGTTCTGTGTCCTGTCTAAGGCCCAACACTCTACTTGTGCCCTGAATCTAAGGTTATTATACATCCTTAATTTGCCTAGGATAGCCTTGGTTTACAGATGAATTTCTTATGTAATTATCACTGTTATGACTATATACATAAAGTTCAATAAAAGAAAACTTCCTTGTCAGTATTTCTTTTAGGCTCTTATTTTTTCCATGGTTATAGCTGAAAATGATTTCAATGTATAGAGGAGGAGAGTGTTAAGAAATGATCTGTTCTTTGGGGCACCTGGGTGGCTCAGTCGGTTAAGCATCTGACTTCGGCTCAGGTCATGATCTCACTGTTCGTGGGTTCGAGCCCCAAGTGGGGCTCTGTGCTGACAGCCAGCTCAGAGCCTGGAGCCTGTTTTGGGTTCTGTTACCTCCTTCTCTCTCTGACCCTCCCCTGCTCATGCCCTCGCTCTCTCTCTCTCTCTCTCTCTCTCCCTCTCTCTCTCTCAGAAATAAATAAAACATTTAAAAAATTAAAAGAAAAGAAATGATCTGTTCTTTGTGTCAAGTACTTTAGGTATGCTAATGTCTCCATGTAGACAAATCCAGTGATCAATTTCCTCCCTCTACGTATCAGCAAAGTTGACAAAGCTGATCACACCCTCCTCCTTGAACATTCATTCCCTCAGGACATCATTCTCTTAGTGTCTGCCCCTCATCAACCACAGCTTTTTAGTTTCTTTTCCTCATATCCCTTCTCCTCTCTGACCTCTAATTGTTGGAGTGCTCACATTAGATTTTATCTTACCTATGCCAACACTTATTCCCAGTTATCTCATCCAGAATCAAGGCTCTTAATAAAGTATAATTGCAAAAATGTTAAAATTATGATTCTTTGAATTAGTTATTAACATAGACTGATTTCCAGCCAGACTGATCTGAGTAAAAAAGAGAATAGAAACAAATTATAAAGTAGCAATACAAGGACTAGTAGAAGGGATATAACCACAAATGCTATAGAAATTAAGGGAGAATAATAAAATATGGAAAAATTATGCCCATAAACCTTACAAGTGAAATGAACAAATTACTGAAAATATAGTGTTTGGTACCTGCCCCAAGCAGCTCCTGCTATTCTGCACCACTGCACAGAGTTCGCTATTCTTTCTTAGGAGCCCCCAGGACTCTTAAGGAAAGAGTTTTTGCCAGTTTCTCCTGTGTCTGGAACGCTAGTCGTCCTAATCCAATACAGTAATTCACACATAGCATTTAGAAATTTATTACAATCATAACTGATTTTTTTCTCTTCTGTCTTTATGGCGTTTAGCTCTGACATGCTCTAATAAAGTTGTAACAGTTCCTGTGACCTGTTTCTCCTTGGAGTGGTTTGTCATTCTTTGAAGCCTGGGTTACTTGGTGGCCTTACAGCATCAGCTCTCTGGCCCAGTAGGCCTCTTAAGGCACAGTATGATTTCTTTTTTTCACATTGTCTGGTCTTATCTCATTGTTAGAAAGACCATGGTGTTCTTCTACTTTGTTCTTTTTTTAAAATTTAGTTTTTGTTGTTGTTGCATTCTTTTTGTTTGCAGCTTTATTGAGATTTAAATTATTCACAAAAACATATTTAATGCATACAGTTTGATAATTTTGGACATATTTGAACACCCATGACACTATCACCAAAATCAAACTATTAAACATATTCATCAATTCCCCAAATATTCATGTGTCCCTTTGATTTGTGTGGGGGGGGGGGAGGGTGCATGTGTATGGTAAGAACACTTAGCATGAGCTTTTCCCCTTGCAACAAATTTTTCAGTGCATAGCATCATATTTTTAACTATGACCGCTATACTGTATAGCAGGTCTCCAAAGTTTATTCATCTCGTATAACTCTAACTTCCTACCCCATGAACAACTTCTCATTTTCCCCAATCCTAAAGTCCCGACAACCACCATTCTTACTTTCTGCTTCATTGACTTGTCTTTCTGTGACCGTCTTATTTCATTTAACATGTCTTCCAGATCTATCTGTATTGTTACAAATGGCAAGATTTCCTTTTTTTTAAAAGGCTAAATAATATCCCATTATATGTATATACCACATTTTCTTTATCCATTTCTCTGTCAATGGACATTTGAGTTGTTTTCATATCTTGACTATTGTGAATAATTGCCATAGTGATCATGAAAGTACAGATATCTTTATTAAAATCTTTCTGATTTTAATTCTTTTTAAAAATACCCAGGAGTATAATTGCTGCACTGTATGGTAGTTCTAGTTTCAATTTTTTGAGTAATCCCCATACTATTTCCCATAGTGGCTGCACCAGGCCATATTCCCACTGACAATGTGCAAGGTTCCTTTTTCTCCACATCCTCACAAACACTTGTGTTTTTTCCTTAGTAATAGCCAGCCTAACAGATATGAGATTATACCGTATTTTAGTTTCAATTTGCATTTCCCTGATTAATGATGTTGAGCACTTTTTAATATACCGTTTGGCCATTTATATATCTTCTTAGAGAAATGTCTGTTCAAGTCATTTTCTCATTTTTTAATCAAGTCTTTTTTGCTACTGAGTTGTAGGAGTTCCTTATATATTTTGAGTATTAATTTTCTATCAGATGTGGTTTGCAAATATTTTCTCCCATTCTGTATGTTCCCTTTTCACTCTGTTGGCTGTTTCCTTTGCTGGATAGAAGCTTTGCAGTTTGATATAGTCCCACTTGTCTATTTTTGTTTTTATTGCTTGTGCTTTTGTTGTCATGTGCCATAAAATCTTGCCAAGACCAATGTCATAAAGCTTTCCCCTAGGACTTTCTTCTAGGAATCTTACAGTGTCCGGTCTCATCTGTAAGTCCTTAATCTATTTTCAGTTAACTTTTGTGGATGGTGTAATATAGAAGTCCAATATCATACTTTTGCATGTCGATAACAAGTTTTCCCAACACAATTTGTTGAAAGAAACTACCCTTTTCCCACAGGGTATTCTTGGCACTCTTGTTAAAGTTCCATTGCCCATATAATGTGTGGATTTATTTCTGGGTTCTCTACTCTGTTCTATTGGTCTATATGTCCGCCTTTATATCAGTATCATATTTTTTAACTTACTGTAGTTTTGTAATATAGATTTGAAATCAGGAAGTGTGATATCTCCAGGCCTGCTCTTCTTTCACAAGATTGGTTGCCTACTCAGTCCTCTGTGGTTACAAATGCATTTTAAGAATCACTTTTTCTATTTTTGTAAGAAATGTCATTGGGAATTTGATCAAAATATTATTGAATTTGTAACTATTTTGAGTGCTATGGACTAACAATATTCTGATAGTTTTCCACTCCACAAATATGGGCCATCTTCTCTTTATTCATGTATCCTTCAATTTCTCTCATCAATGTTTGCACTTTTCAGAGTACAAGTCTTTTACCTTTCTTGTAAGTCTATTCATAAATATTTATTCTTCTGGATGTTATTGTAAATTAGATTTTTTTTCTTAGCTTTTTACTGTTCTTGTTAATGTAAACAATTTACAAGAAAAACAATAGCAACATGAATCTAGTAGTGTCTATATATATTTCACCCTCTTGCATAAAATCTTTCAAAATATAAATTCCTCAACATATGTGCTGTCTATACTCTGGCCATCGCTCTTATTTCTCTTAGGAACTCAGTACATTCTATTTCCTCTACCTAAAATTCCTTCCCTACATTCACAAAAGCCAAATCTTTTTTATAGTATATATCTCTGCTGAATTCGAATTACTTCAGGGTGTTTTCCGTGGGGCATCCCATAAATATGATGACCTCACACCCATTTCTGCTATTTACTTTCAAAGTAGTCTCCTGTTTCCTAAGAGCAGCTATATAGTTTTCCTTCTTCGTGAAGAGCTTTTAACAGTTCTGTTGGTGATAGAGTTCCTCAGTTTTTGTTTGTTTAAGGAAGCCTTTTTTTCATCTCCCTTTTTGAAGAATAATTTCACCCGATATAGAATCCTAGGTGAGTAGGGTTTTTTTCTTTCAATACTTTAAATATTTCACTATACTCTTTTCTTGTTTGTATGGTTTCTGTGGGAAGTCTGCTATATTGATTATCCTTATTCTGCTATAGAATCTGGTTTTCTCTCTGGTTTCTTTCAAGATTTTATCTTTGTCTTTGTCTTTGTCTTTCTGAATTTTGAATACACTTTGCTATGTGTAGAATTTTGAATATTTATCCTGCTTGCTTTACCTAAGCTTCCTGGATCTGTCATTTGGTGTCTTGTCATAAATTTGGAAAATTCCTAGCCATGATTACTTCAAATATATCCTCTATTCTACTGTCTCTTTCTTCTCCTTCTGCTATTTCCATTACATGCATATCTTTCGTAATTGTCCCATGGTTGTTGTAGGTTCTGTTTTTTGTTTCTTTGTTTGTTTTATTCTTTTTTTTTTTTTTCCTCTGCATTTCAGTTTGGGAAGTTTCTATTGACTTCTTGTTAAGTTCACTGATTCTTTCCTTACCCATGTTAAGTCTCCTGATGGGCCCATTGGAGGCATTCTTGAGTACTGTTACAGTGTTTTTGAGTTTTGGCATTTCCTTTTAACTATTCCTTACAGAATTTGCTTCGCTGCTATCAATAGGCCTTGTTCTTTAATATTCTCTACTTTTCTCATTAGAGCCCCTAACATATTAGTCACATTTATTTCAAATTCCCCGTCTGATAATTCCAACATCTGTGTCATATTTGAACCCAGTTCTTAGGTTTGCTTTGTCTCTTCAGACGATTGTCCATTACATGCCTAATAGCTTTTTTGTTCAAGTCAAACGTGACGTGGTAGCCAACAGGAACTGAAGTAAATAGGTCTTTAGTGTGAGGTTTTGTCAGTTTGGCTTTGTTTAATGTTTTCTGTAGCTGCAGCTTCCACTCATGGCCTTGTGTTTGTCCCTTGCTTTTGTTGTCTTTGGGCTTCCTTAAGTATTTTTTTTTTAATTTAAAAAAATGTGTTTAGGGGCGCCTGGGTGGCTGAGTCGGTTAAGCGTCCAACTTTCGCTTAGGTCATGATCTCGTGGTTCATGGGTTCGAGCCCCGCGTCGGGCTCTGTGCTGACTGCCAGCTCAGCCTGGAGCCTGCTTCGGATTCTGTGTCTCCCTCTCTCTCTGACCCTCCCCTGCTCACGCTGTCTCTCTCTCTCTCTCCTAGAAATAAATAAAAATATTTTTAAAAATGTGTTTAACGTATATTTATTTTTTGAGGGACAGAGAGATAGAGCACAAGCAGAGGAGGGGCAGAGAGAAAGACACAGAATCTGAAGCAGGCTGCAGGCTCTGAGCTGTTAGCATAGAGCCCAACATAGGGGCCACACTCATGAACCTTGAGATCATGACCTTAGCCTGACGCTTCACCAACTGAGCCATTCAGGTGCCCCTGGGCTTCCTTCAGTATTTCTGAGAGTCCATCCTGCAGCTCTTTCAGCAGTGATCTAGAATTATTACAGAGTCTTGTTGGTGTGGTGGTACGATGTGATGCCCTGTGGTATTAAGCTCTTGGTAAGATTTTCCCCTGGAGACTAGGCTTTTGTTATGGAAATTGTTCTGGTGCTATTTCTCTATTGTTAATCTTCCCTATTTCTGTGTGAACCATGTGGACTTTCCTGACTTTTCACTGTGAGAACATAGTAGAGTTCCTGAACAAAAACCCCACAGCATATGGGTTATTCCTAAGACTGTAACACCCAGTAGTTTCTCACTCCGAATAATACACATTCAGCCTCCGGCAATTTGTAGAAACTGCCATTTAAGAATTCCTACCAGGTTATACCTCCAGCAATGTCTGTGGATTTGCCCATCTCCACAGATTTTAGACTGGCAATTTGCCCTTGGATCTCAGTTCTCTGATGGTCTTCGAAAAGTCATTGGTTTTCAGTTTGTTCAGCTTGTTTCTTGTTATAAGGACAGGAGTGGCCATTTCCAATTACATATCAGAATTGAAACTGGAAGTCCTTATGTATTTATTGTATATTTATTATTTCTTTATTCTTCCCTCCAAAATTTATAAATTACTTGAGGACAATGATTATGTACCTTCATTTCTGTGAACCTAGTCTCTAGCCCAGACTCTGGCATATGATAGCTACTCAATTAATTTCTTTGAATTACTGAAAATCTAATATTGCCTATAAGAGGAGCGTTTCACAATAATATACCAGAGTATATTTTCCAATGTTAATTTCCACTTTGTGGGAGAAACAACGAAATGTTTGGTGAAAATTATACTTTTTGATTATTAAAAAAAGCTTAATTTCTTCCAATTGGGAAAATTTTTCATATATATACTGCCACAGTGATCATTCCTTTTATATGTGTATACTATCAACTATATAGTTAGAAATTATTAACTACAACAAAAAACTTTAGAGAAAAGACATCTTTTAAAAATATCAAAATTTTAGGGCACCTGAGTGACTCAGTCAGTTAAGCATCCAACTTTGGTTCAGGTCATGATCTCATGGTCCATGGGTTCAAGCCCCATGTAGGGCTCTGTGCTGACAGCTCAGAGCCTGGAGCCTGCCTCAGATTCTGCATCTCCCTCTCTCTCTGCCCCTCCTCCACTCTCTCTCTCTCTCAAAAGTAAATAAACATTTTTAAAAAATTTTAACTCAATTAATAGTTAAAGAATGTAGAAATTGTTAATCTTCTCCTTCAAAAACCACAACAAGCAGTCATTACAGAGATAAGCACCTCATATTTCCTGATCCTCTCTTATAGAACATTAAATGAAGTAATTATAAAGGCTTTGTTATAATGCAAATTGTAAATGGTTTTAAAATGAACCAAAAAGGGAAGCTACAGAATTTTCCATAAGAATCAAGGTGTTTTGTTTTTTTTTTCTAAAATATACTGCTGGATCTTTTCCAAATTTAAAAATATGTATAATTCTACTTCATAGAACTCTTACCCACTTTTGAGAGATAACAAACCCCAGTTATGGAATCAAATTTAAAAGTTTAAATCCTAAATGCACAGCTGATGTTCACTTCTGTTTATGGATTTACATACATGGATTTTCTACTGTCTTTAAGCCAATTATCTGAGTATAGTGAACTAAAACTCTACCCATGATTAGGGCCTTATAATCAGCACTACAGTTCCTCATTTTGCTTTCAATGTCAAAAAATCAATTAAAAATATTAGTAGTGTTTATTTTTATGTCACAAATATTAAGAAAAGTACTGTAAAACTTGAAATAGAATCACTTATGTGAAAACAAAATCCTACTGTAATAAAGTTAAGTGTACATATATACCTTGATCATTTTGGAAACAGAGCATTGTGATATTTTATGTCATCCCAGTATAGTAAACAGCCACTGCTTAACCTTTAATTTTACTGAGGAGTGATACAGGCAAAAATGTCACATGGCACCAACAATACTTAGTGGATATTGTGAATGTTATCTGAATAATCCCAATCATGTTGCTGAACCCAGTATGAGTACCATTGTTAATAGTAGCACTTCTCAGAGTAAGGTCCTATATTAGCGACATCAGCATTACCTCGGAACTTGTTAGAAATGTAAATTCTCTGGCTCTACCAAAAGCTACTGAATCAGAAACTCTGGTATGTATTTTACCAGGCCATCCAGATATCTCTGAGAAATGCCAATGTTGGAGAACCCCTATTCCAGACATCTGGTTTACCCTTTAGCTGACTTTTCACATCACCAAGGGTGAGTACCCTTGATTCTCCTGCTTTGAATCTTTCCTCTTTCTTCTGTCTCTGCCCACAGCGTGAAAAGACTTTTCTACCCTTGAGGATTCATGTGATTGGCCTGGCCCTACTTAGTAAACCAAGACATACTCCCCATCTCAAGATCTTTAATCTTCATTACATCTGTAAAGTCTCTTTTGCCAAGTAAGATAATATATTTACAAGATCAGAAAATTATGACATGAACATCTTTGGGGGTGAACAACATTATTCTGCTTACCACAGCTCAGAACTCTATAAGACCTGTACCTGCCAGTTTTCTAAAGAGAGCTTTATAAGCATTGACTCCTTAATGTCAAACCTAGGCACACCTAAAATTTCCAATTATGCCCTGGTACAAGGAGTATTGATTTATTGAATTTTGTGCAAATAATTATAATGCCAAAAAATTAAGAGTTTTCAATTCTAGAGAAGTCAGGCAGAGAAAAATAACATATATATATAAATGTCTCATTTCCATTTATAAAAGCTTAGCCTATTAAATTGTGAATTACAGACAGCTTAAGAGAAAACAAGGTTTTCTTATATATTTAATGAACATAAAATTAAAATACCAATAATTGCAAGTAAAAATCAGTCATCCCTCATCAGCTCATACCTTCTTAAATAATTTATTATTGTTGGGCTCCATCTTGAGTTTAGCAGCTTCATGAACCCATCTACTTTTCAACTAGAATTCTGGAATTCCTGACTCAGTTCACTGGCATAAGTTTGAAATTTGTTTGAATGATCTCATCAGAAGCTGGTCCCCAGATATAACTGGAACAGTCCAGTTTCTGGACTCCTATTTCATGGAGCCCTGTGGCAGCCCTTCTTTTTTAAGATGAAGTGCTGTAGCCTATAGCTGATGGCAAGTACTTTTAGGGAAACATCATGTAAAACAGAAAAACTATTGTTGGATGACAAAAGACTTGGAATTGCTATGTTTGCAATTAACTTATTACTTATCACTGTTAATTTCTAAAAGTGAAAGACCTGATGAGAGTTCATGTAAAGAACAGTACAACTGACAATAATATCTGGCATGCAAAATGAGATAAAATCAATCCAAAAGCATTTGAGAGAAAACATCTATAAACACAATTACTCCTATTTGGAGAGTGTGGATATTACATTAACCCATAAAATGGAAAAACATAATCATTACACAGAAAAAAATCATTAGCTTTAATTTATAATAATCCTAATATATAATATGCCATGAATATAACAAGCATATAGTTAGAATATACCAAGAATACATGAAGAATGTCAGGAAACAAAATCAGTAGTTCTGGAATAGAACATAAATATATGTCTGTTAATAAAACTCAATACATAACTGACATGAATCTCCAACTGTGAACCACTTGCCTACAAAATGCAAAATTCACATTAAAGAAATAAAGTAGCAATCAAGTTGACATTTTAAAAAAATTAACTGAAATTATAGCTGATAATACTACACTGTTAATGTCTGATTATCAGGCACTGCAGCCACCAGAGGTCTGACAGAAACATATGATAGATAGCTAAACATTAAAAAAAATTTTTTTTTTAATTTCAGGAGAGTGAACATACAGGGTTATATTAGTTTTAGGCACACAATATAGTGATTCAACAAGTCTATATATTGCTCAGTGCTCGTCATGATAAGTGAACTCTTCAATTTCACCCATGCCCCCACCCACTTTCCATCTAATAACCATCAGTTTGTTCTCTATAGTTAAGATTAGGTTTCTTGGATTCTCTCTTTCTTTGTTATTTGTTTTGTTTCTTAAATTCCACATATGAGTAAAATCATATGGTATGTTGTCTTTCGCTGACTGACTTATTTCACTTAGGGTTATACCCTCTAGATTTATCCATGTTGTTGCAAATGGTAAGATTTCATTTTCTTTATAGACAATATTCCATTACATATATATGTACCACATCTTCTTTATCCATTCATCTATCGATGGACACTTAGGTTGCTTCCATAATTTGGCCATTGTAAATAATGCTGAAATAAACACTGGGGTATGTGTATCTTCCTGAATTAGTGTTTCCATATTCCTTGGGTAAATACTCAGTAGTGAAATTACTGGATCATATGGTAATTCTAATTTTACTTTTTTGAGGAACTTCCAAACCATTTTCCACATTGGTTATACCAGTTTGCATTCCCACCAGCAGTGCAAGAGGCTTCCTTTTGCTCCACATGCAAACATTTATTTCTTGTGCTTTTGATTTTAGCCATTCTGACAGGTATGTGGTGATATTTCATTAAGATTTTGATTTGCATTTCCCAGATAATGAATGATGTTGAGCATCTTTTCATGCGTCTGTTGGCTAACTGTATGTCCTATTTGGAGAAATGTTTGTTCATGTCTTCTGCCCATTTTTAATTGGATTATTTGTTCTTTGGATATTGAGTTGTATCAGCTTTATACATATTTTGTATACTGACCCTTTATCAGATATACCATTTACAAATATCTTCTTCCATTCAGTAGGTTGTTTTTATGTCTGATTGATTGTTTCTTTGCTGTGAAGGAGCTTTTTTTGTTTTATGTAATCACAACAGTTTTTTTTTTTTTTGCTTGCTTATTTGTTTGTTACCTTTGCCATAGGAAACTTATCTATAGCAATGTAAGGATGTAAGGGTACTTGCTGCCTTTTTCTATTATTTTTATGGTTTCAAACTCACATTTAGGTCTTTAATCCACTTTGAGGTCATTTTTGTGTATGGTCTAAGAAAGTGGTTCAGTTTCATCCTTTTGCATTTAGTAGCCCAATTTTCTCAGCATCATTTGTTGAAGACACTGTCTTTATCCCATTGTATATTCTTGCCTCCTTTGTTGAAGGTTAATTAGCCATGTAATCACAGGTTCATTTAAGGCTCTCTATTCTGTTCTATTCATCTATGTGTTTATTTTCAGTGCCAGTACCATATTGTTTTGATTTACTACATCTTTGTAGTATATATTGATATTGTGAGAACATGATACCTCCAGTTTTATTCTTCTTTGTCAAGGTTGATTTGGCTATTGGGGATCTTTTGTGATTCTGTAAAATTTTTAGTATTATGTGTTCTAGTTCTGTGAAGGATTCTGGTGGTATTTTCATAGGGATTGCATTACATTTGTAGATTGCTTTGGGTAGTATGGACATCCTAACAATATTGGTTGTTCTGATCTATGAGCATGGAATGTCTTTCTATTTGTACTGTCTTCAATTTCTTCCATCAGTGTTCTATAGTTTTCAAAAGATAGATTCTTACCTCCTTGGTTAAGCTTATTCCTAGATATTTTATCATTTTTGGTACAATTATATATGGGATTACTATGTTAATCTCT
This sequence comes from Hyaena hyaena, assembly GCF_003009895.1. Lineage (NCBI taxonomy): Eukaryota > Metazoa > Chordata > Mammalia > Carnivora > Hyaenidae > Hyaena > Hyaena hyaena. The sequence goes on from NW_024081674.1 coordinate 406,115, forward strand.
CTTTGTGCTACTTAAATGTTATTGTATACAAAGGCCATGGATTTCTATATATTGATTTTGCACCCTATGACTTTACAGAATTCATTTATCAGTTCTAACAGGTTTTGGTGGAGTCCTTTGGGTTTTACATATATATTATCATATCATCTGCAAATAGTGAAACTTTTACTTCTTTATTACCAATTTTGATGTCTTTTATTTCTTTTTCTTGTGTATTGGTTATGCATAGAACTTCCAGTACTGTGTTGAACAAAAGTGGTGAGAGTGGACATCTTTGTCTTGTTGCTAATCTAAGGAGGAAAGCTCTCAGTTTTCACCATTGAGTATGATGTTAGCTGTGAATGATTTATGTATGGCCTTTATTATGTTGAGGTATGTTCCCTCTAAACGTACTTTGTTGAGGGTTTTTATCATGAATGGATGTTGTACTTTGTCAAATGTTTTTTTCTGCATCTCTTTAAGTGATCATATTTTTTTTTTATCAATTCTTATTTGTGTGATGTATTATGTTTGTTGATTTGCAAATACTGAACTATGCTTACAATCCAGGAATAAATCCCAGTTGACCATGGTGAATACTTTTTAAAAATGTATTGTTAGATTCAGTTTGCTTTTATTTTGTTGAGGATTTTTGCATCTATGTTCATCAGAGATATTGACCTGTAGTTCTCTCTCTCTCTCTCTCTTTCTTTTTTTGTAGTGTCTTTGTCTGGTTTTAGTATCAGGGTGATCCATAGAATGATTTTGTTACCTTTCCTTCTCCTTCCCCTCCCCCCTCCTCCTTCTCAAAATAGTTTCAGAAGAGTAAGTATTAACTTTTCTTTAAATGTTTGGTAGAACTCAGCTTTGAGGCTCTCTCATCATGGACTTTGCTTTGTTGGAAGTTTCTTGATTACTGATTCAATTTTGCTTTTGGTAATTAGTCTGTTCTTTTTTTTTTTCTTGATGATTCAGTTTTGGGAGGTTATATGTTTCTGCTAATTTATCCATTTATTCTGGGTTTTCCAATTTGTTGGCATATAATTTTTCATAATATTCTCTTAGAGAACATTCTAAGAATATTCTAGACAATATCTTCTAGAAAATATTCTCGACAATATCTTCTAGAAAATATTCTCTTGTATTTCTGTGGTGTAAGCTGTTGTTTGTCCTGTCATTTCTGATTTTATTTATTTGCAACTTCTCTCTTTTCCTCTCCCTCTCTCTCTCTCCCTCTCTCTCTCTCTCTCTCTCTTTCTCTTTTTCTTTCTCTTTCTCTTTCTCTCTCTCTCTCTGTCCCTTTGACGGGTCTGGCTAATGGTTTATAAATTTTGTTGATCTTTTCAAAGAACCAGCTCCTGGTTTCATTAATCTGTTTTATTGTGGGTTTTTTTGTTTTTGTTTGTTTGTTTCTACTTCACTTATATGTGTTCTAATCTTTATTATTTCCTTCCTTCTGCTCATTTTGGATTTGCCTTGTTCTTTTTCTAGCTTTTTAGGTATAGGATAAGGTTATTTGAGATTTTTCTTGCTTCTTGAGGTACACCTGTATTGCTACAAACTTGCCTCTTAGAACAGTTTTTGCTGCATCCCAAAGATTTTGGACCATTGTGTCTTCATGTTCATTTGTCTCCATGTATTTTTTAATTTTTTCTTTGATTTCTTGCTGGATACACATTGTTTAGTAGCACGTTATTTGACTTCCATGTACTTGTGGTCTTTCCAGATTTTTTCTTGTGGTTGATTTCTGGGTTCATAGTGTTGTGGTCAGAAAAAAAGTGTGGTATGACTTCAATCTTTTTGAATTTGTTGAGGCTTGTTTAGTGGCCTAATAAGGTCATATATTCTGGAGAATATTTCATATGCACTTGAAAAGAATATGTAGTCTGCTGATATAAGATGAAATATTCTGAATATATCTGTTAGATACTTCTGGCCCATTGTGTCATTTAAAGCCACTGAGTCCTTGTGGATTTTCTCTTTGAATGATCTGTCCAAATACTGTGCTGTTAAAGTCCCCTATTATTGTTGTATTACTATTGATTACTTCCTTCATGATTGCTACAGCTGCTTTATGTATTTAGTTGCTTCCATGTTGGGCACATAAATATTTATAATTATTGTATCTTCCAGTTGGACTGCTTCCTTTATGATTATATAGTATACTTCTTAATCTCTTATGGCATTCTCTGTTTTAAAGTCTATTTTGTGTGATATAAGTATTGCTACCCTGTCTTTCTTTTCACTTCCATTTGTATGATAAATGTTTTTTCCCATCCCTTTACTTGTAATCTGCATATGTCCTGAAGTCTGAAATGAGTCTTTTGTAAACAGTATCTAGATGAGCCTTGTTTTTTATCCATTCCATCACCCTATGAATTTTGAGTAGAACATTTAGTTCTTTTACATTCAAAGTAATTATTAATAAGTATGTACTCATTGCCAATTTGTTCTTTGTTTTACGGTTATGTTAGTAGTTCTTCTGTGTTTTTTAGATTTTTATAGATATATTTATTTTGACTGCTTTTGTGCTTCCTAGTTTCTTACTCCTACTTCAGATCTTTTCTTTCCACTTAAAGAGTCCTTTTTAATATTTCTTGTAGGGTTGCCTTAGTGGTCATGAATTCCTCTAATTTTTGTTTTCTGGAAAACACTTTATATCTCATTCTAGTCTGAATGACAGCTTTGCTGGACACAATATTCTTGGTCATAGGTTTTTTTTTCTTTCACATTTTGAATATATATTGCCACTCCCTTCTGGCCTGCAAGTTTCTGCTGAAAAATCAGCTCATAGCCTTATTGGGTTTCTCTTGTATATAACTGTATTCCTTTATCTTGCTGCTCTTAAATTTTCTTTTTATCATTACTTTCTGCTATTTTGATTACTATGTGTCTTGATGTGGACTTCCTTAGGTTGATTTTGTTGGGGGCCCTCTGTGCTTCCTGGATCTGGATTTTCATTTTCTTCCCCAGATTCAGGAAGTTTTCATCTATTGCTTCTTTAAATTTTTTTTTACTCCATTTTCTTTCTCTTCCCCTTCCCTAGAATGTGGATGTTACTATGCCTGTTGTTGCCACTGAGTTCCCTTAGTATATTTTCACTTTTTATTTATTTTTCTCTCTCCTGTTCAGCATGATTGCTTTCCATTATTCTGTCCTCCAGGTCACTGATCTGTTCTGCTTCCTCTAGTCTACCATTTATCCTGCTAGTGTATTTTTAATTTCAGAGAGTGAGTTATTAATCTCTGATTCACTCTTTTTTATGTTTCCTCTTTGTTGAAGATCTCACTGAACTCATCCTCTCTTTTCTCAAGTCTAGTGAGGGTCTTTATGACCATTACTTTAAATTCTCTACCAGACATATTACCTACCTATTTCATTTAGCTCTCTTGTTGTGATTTTGTCCTGTTCTTTCAGTTCAGACATACTCTTCTGTCGTCTCATTTTGTCTAACTCTTTGTGTCTGTTTCTATGTGTTAAGAAAGTCAGCTATGTCTCCCACTCTTGAAAGTAGTGGCTTTATGAACAAGGCGTGCTCTAGTGTCCTGCAGTACAATATACCCTATTAATTAAAACCTGGTCCTTCAAGGGCATCTTCTGTGTGTGTTGTATGTTCCCTGCTACTATGGCTGAAATGCATTTGCCTTCAGTCTAGTCATCTCCAGTGGTTCTCTGCCTCTTGTGGGCAGGGTTTCATCACTTTGTTGTTAATCGGCCAGTCTGAGACTGTCTTGGGATTCAGTTGAGTCCAACTAGACATTTGCCAGAAATGCAATAGCACTAGACTGCAAGGCACTTTCTTTGTGTTGTCCCCTGGGAAGCTTTTGCTGATGGTTGAGGCTTGCAGTCAGACCCATGTCTTCCCCCAGCCCACTGATGGAGCTCCAGTTGAACTGGTGTTTGTGTGGTTATCTTTGCCCTTACAGGAAAAGAGTCACTTTGGAATGACGCTGGCCCTTGTTGGGGCTATTTGCATACTGGCACACATGTGGCACTGTTTTTGGGTGGGTTCTGGCTAAGGGTATATTGGAGGGGTAGGTCCTCAGGAGAATATGGGCTTGGGGCACATGATGGAGCAAGGTTCACACCAGTCTATTGCAGAAGGGTACTTGTACCCACCTGGGAAAACTGCTACATTTGCTGGGTTGGAGAGGGTAGATTCACAGAAGCCCGTGGGGCAGGAGGTGCTTTTAGCAAGCTAGGTGGAGAGTGCTGGCCATGTGCTGGTTCCCATAGGTGTCTATGTATCTGGTCTAGGTCTAGTAGGAAATGGTACCTACCAGCTCTTTTGTTCTGAGAGAAACATACCAAAGTTCTCGGCCCCTCCAGCACATACTGTGAGATTAGTAAATAAATCTCCTCTTCATATATCCCAGATGATTTTCAAACTGAAGCTTCTAAGCTGTATCTCAGTAGGGCTGATTGTTGTGGTGTCTCTTTAGGAACAGGGACTCTGTCCTCCTAACCCTCCCAGAGGCTAGCCTACTGATTTTTAAGGTCCTAACTATGGGGGCACGTAGGTGGCTCATTCAGTTAAGCATCTGGCTTCGTCTCAGGTCATGATCTCATGGTTCGTGAGTTCAAGCCTGGCGTTGGGCCCTGTATGGATAGCTCAGAGCCTCGAGCCCACTTAGGATTCTGCATCTCTCTCTCTCTCTCTCAATAAGCATACACATTTTTTAAAAATTCCCAATATTACAACTCACTGTTATCACTGTTAGGCCCCTTTGGTTTTCAAAGCCAAATGTTACAGGGATTCATTCAACTGCTTTGGGCAGGCTCTCCTTGCCTGAGGTGCCTGGGGTGGGTTTCTGTTCCTCTTCTCCTCTCTGTGTCGGCTGAATCCCTCCCTCCCACAGTCTCAACTGCATCTCCACCTTTCCTACCCTCTTCAGTGTGGCCTTCCCCTACATTTAGCTATGGAGAATCTATTCTGACAGTCTTCAGATAATATTCTGTGTCACATCAGTATTTATACTGGTGTGAGTGTTACTTAATTGTATCTGTGAGATGTGGTGAGCTTAAGATCCTCCTACTCTCCTGTCTTGCCTGGAGGTCAGGCATTGGCAAATCTTTAAGAATATCCCATATAGCATACAAATTCTAAAATATTTATATTAATAATATTGTACTCATATAAATTTAATGTAGAAAAATGATAACTATCTCTCTTGATTTGACACCATGTAATTTATCTACAGTAACATATTGAATCACCTTAATTATTTTTAGCACCTCTCTTTTTATAAAGTGTAAGAACAGATCTTTGTGATTTGCCAAAGCCTCTCTGGGACATCTCAATGACAGTTTTTGGTACAAAATACATCTGAAATTTTATATTATTTTATACATAGGAGTATTTTGTTTCTGAAAGGCAAATATGAAAAGTTGTCAGGAGACTAGAAAACTTAAGATAGGAATTGGGTTATTGTTAAAGACATCTGCAATATTTAATAAGAAACACATGTAGATCAGATCCATTCTAATGTTAATCTAATTGCCATTCCATTTTATATTATAAATTAAGTTAATCTACTAGTTTATATATTTCCATAGAGTATACATTTTTTTTTCATTTTTTTATGTCTTTATTTTATTTTGAGAGACAGAGAGTGAGCAAGGGAGGGGCAGAGAGAGAGAGAGGGAGACATAGAATCTGAAGCAGGCTCCAGGTTCTGAGCTGTCAGCACAGATCCTGATGCAGGGCTCAAACCCACGGACCGTGGGATCATGACCTGAGCCAAAGTTGGACGTTTTAACTGACTGAGCCACCCAAGTGCCCCAGTATACATCTTATTAGCATGAAGTATCAGTCCCTAGTTCAGACTGGAATATCAAATACACTGAATTTCTTGATCTCTATGTCTCCATCAGTCCCACAAGTCTGAGTCCCAAACTCCAGGAGTATGGGACCATATTTCTGGACTGTGTTGCAGATAAGCCATGAAAAATAAGAGAAATTTTACTACAGAAAAATGAATTAAAGAAATGTGTTCTACAGTTTTCATTCATAAAATTTCTATGCAATTCTACAGAGAAGATCTGTCATATTTTCTTTTCATTGAAATAGGAAGTAGAAAGCAAATATTTAGCATTTCTTACCTCAAATTAACAAACTTTGTTCTTCTACTAGACTAACTAGTCCCTATGCTGGTCTAAGAAAAGAGAGGAGAAAACTAATTCCAAACTTGGTAGAGAGAAAATAAATTGGAATGACAAAAATAAGCTTAATAATACCACAATTTATTTGCACTTTAAAAGAAATAGGCTTTCCACAAAAGCATTAAATGATTTTTTTCTCTCTCTTTTTTTAAAAAATAGAACATAATGCTAAAACAATAGCCAAACTAAGAGTAAATGGAGGCACTTAGCAGATTTTATGGATGGCCATTTACTGCTTAACATTTAAAATATTAGGTTTGAATTTCTGTTTCACAATGCACAGAGACTGTATAGCAGAGAGAGAGTTTATATTGTTCAAATTGAAGCATCTGTGTGGTTTTATAGTTATCTGACAGCACCACAGCAATCAATAGATTGGCTTAGAGTTCTGTGAAGATAATTCACCATAGAGAACCAATCAGTTTTCTTCCTTCATGTTTAACTTGTATTTTCAGTGAGAACTTCCATGAATACCCTGTTTAAAATTACAGCACACACTCCCCACCTTCAGCACCCACTTCTTGCTTTTCTCCATAAGACGTGTGAGAACTGAAAATATTTGTAATATACCCATACAGCTTACTGTCTGTATTAATATGACTTTAGTTTTCCACCACTGTAGCCAACACATCCAAGTGGACATAAAATGATTATGGCTTTTGAGCTTTTTTGTTCTGTTTTCCAGGAAATTCTTGCCCAGGATGAGAAACGTTACAAATAAGTTTATTATTCCTTTCAGAAATTTCCTGAAAGACCTATTTCATTGAACATCAGATTGTTAACTTTTCAACTAATAATTTCAAATGATTGTTTTCTCTGCTAAACTCCTCTAAACACTTTCTTCAAAACCTTCACTTTGCTGTATCCACAAGGCTTAAACTATTATACCACAATCTTTCCCCAATTCTAATCAAACTACAATACTGAGAACATCATAAATTTCACAACTCTCTCTTCTTATCTTCAAGATGCTAAGCCTTTACCTAGGTAGCGCACTTATCACAGAAAGTAATAAACTCACCATTGCCTTATTAATAAACTATTTCAGTGGTATTTTGAGTAGGGACGTGTTTAACATCTGTAATAATTAATATATTGTATATTTGTTTATAGCCCATGTTCCCATGTAGGAAATTAGAAATTAAAACTTAAATCCCAAAGAGAAATTTGAGAGCCTAAGAATTAAAGATATTTGAGGCATAAGGTATGATGCTGGAGGGAATAAGACCATAAACCTAGGGAATCACATGTTAGACACTTGAAACTTATTTTCTCTTAACACTTCAGGAGAAGTGTTGTATCTTGAGATTTGCTTTCATTTTGCATTCTGATATATATTGATTTTAAAAATTATTTTAAAGCAAAATGAAACAAAACACAACAAAAGCTCAAAAGCCATAAGCATTTTGTGTCCACTTAAAGGTAAATAAAGAAATGAGCTAGGAACCATAAATTCTATCTCTATGTGCAATTGAGCTAAGTAGAAAAAGAAAGAATAGTCAGGAAGTACATTATTTGGGGGATCATCAATAACTAGTCTGGGAGAAAAAAATATGAGGATCATTCAAGTGAAAGGCCAGGCTCACAAGCTATCTTTTTGCTCACACTTCGTCTTTATCACTGTTTCCCTAATACTCCATGTAAATTGCAGCACTTTGTATGGGTAATGGTTGGAGTTAACAGAAGATCATATGCATTCCAACTCCTTAGCTTTCCTTGGTTGAGGGCTCGAAAACTTTGAAGAAGAGTTCAGAGCAACCCAGAATGGAATTCATGAGACTTTTTCTTGGCCCTGTCTCCATAATGGATGCAAGGCTGCTGGTCATGCTGCCCGAGCATAATAGGGTCCAGCCAGATTTGATAAAAGCCAGTGATTGCAGAAATTAGGTCTTGGCTAAATTAAGTTTCTATCCCCAAAGAGGGTGGAGGTTGGGAAAAATATACAAATTTATTGCTTTCATTTAGAGAATGTGAAGCTCAGTTTTAGGGAAGCCACACCTTAGGAGCAAAATACAGAGTTCAGTTATTCTGATAGCCATGGCTACTTCTCCTTATCCAATGTCTCAAAAAGCATTACCCTCATGAATATATACAAGGTACATACCAGCTTGAAATTAAATAGACTTAGGTTGAACTGGATGAATAACATGCAATAAGGGCAGGAGAGCAAGCTGTGTGGGGAGTGGGAGTTTAAAGTTATGAAAATTGCAGTGTTAGACAAATAGTAGGTGAAAATTTAGCATTCCCAAAAAACGATGGACTTGTGAAAGCTGCTAAAGGGGCATTAAAGATTCTTATTTTTTTTACCCCTCAAAAAATGGTGGAATTATATATTTAGGGAGTAAAACAAAAATTTATAAAGGTATTTGAATCATTTTACTATCATTTCTAAAGGATGTATACATGTCTAAGAAAACTACATAATAAAATTTTAGGATCTGCCAATTAAATCCCTTATTTTAGAGATGAAGAACAGAAATTCAGAGTTTTAAGGGACATACTCAAGGTTATGTAGACAGAAACAAACCCAACGAGAAATGTAATCTTAACTTTCTTTACCCCTGAGAAAATTACCTTTTCCTTATACAATATCACACTATTTCAGTCAATTAAATTGTGCTTCAGTTATTTGTTATGTAATCAATAAACACTTTAAAGGTCTACCCTCCGCTAGGCTAGGTACAAACAATGGTGATCAAAATAGATACATCTCCTTCATGACCCTCATAGTTTGGTATTATAAGAAATCAATAATGGTAGAGAATACATATCAAAATCACTTTAAAGACCTTTAAGTCAGTGTCACAGACAATGTTTATGTCTTACACTTAGAAAGAATGGAGAAGGCATTGCTAGCTAGAAGGGTAACATGAGCAAAGAAAAGAACACTTGGGTGAAAAAAGTAACCTTGAATTATCTTATGCTTTAAAAATGTTTTGGGGTGCCTGGATGACTCAGTTGGTTGGGCTCAGGGTCATGATCTTGTGAGTTCCACCTATGTATTGGGCTATATGCTGACAGCATCTCCCACTCTCTCTGCCCCTCTCCTGTTCACATTGTCTCTCTCTCATTCAAATACAAATAAACATTAAAATTTTTAATAAATATAGAAATAATAAATAAAATGTTTTTGTATCACATAATTAAATTTTGAAAAATCTCTGTATTTTAGTTTTAATTTTTCATATTTTATAGATAAGATAGTGTAGATTGAGGAAGGCAATTGATGTGTTGAAGGTCATGTAAGCTAAAAAGTGCCAAAACTTGGACCGGACCATAGGTTTTCTGATTTCTACTCTAGTGGTTTTCTACTATAATGCCACATAAATTATAGCAGAGATGTCATTTTCTGAAACAAACAATCACAGCTGATGTTGTGCCTGATTTTGTGTAACAAAAATTGGATCTGGTAATAGACATACCAATCATAATCTTAATAACCTAATCATTCAGATCTGAATTTTCTATTTTCAAAATGTATGTTAAATTACTTTAAAGAAATGATTTTTCCCCAAATTTTCAAAATTTGTTATAATTTTACCTCTCTAAATTGGATGTTTATTGTTAATAACCATTTTGAAAATCTCAGTATATTCAAATTATTTAACTGAAAGCTAAATAAAATTTTCTCCACATCTCCCTATTAATAAGTACTTATTTCTAGGATAAGATAAGAAGAAATATATATAAAGGTCAGAAATGATATATAGAATATAGAAAAAATATTTAACCTTTATTACATATATTATCCTACACTATTCAGTTTTCAATCTCTGCATATAAGTTATTGTGAAAGAAACATATAGAGCTATTAAAAATAAATTTATAATTAGTCAATGATGACTCACAAATGGTACTGCTATGACATAAATAGGAAAATTAACCTATTTTCCTTTTTTTCACATTTCTCTTCATAGGTATTCCACAACTAAGTATTCATATTCCCATTTGTAGAACTATTCATAAATACTGGTGCTTGAAAGCAAAAAAAAGTTCATTGTTTTCCTCTACTGAAATACATATAATATGAAATATTATACAGAAAGAAGGAAGGAAGGAAGAAAAGAAGGAAGAAAGGAAGAATGAAGAGGGAAGGGATGATAGTGAGGTACAGGGAGGAAGAAATTTAGTTAGATATCACAAAACCTTTGATTAGGAATTTGGTTTATAGCCTTTAGAGGTGTAATTATTTGATACCATGTTTTTAAGTGATCAGAATGTTAAATAATGAAAGCAGCAAAAATATGAGGGGGTTGTTAGCATATACTTAATATTTTAGAAGTTTGTCAACTTAAAATTCTTACAGAGAGATATATGTACAGAACTAATATATAAAGCAAGAACAAAATAGTTACCAATTTCAATCTAATGTAGTACTAACTCAAGCATAAACTAACTTTTTCACTGCTATATATTTATAATGTAATTTTAGAGCTCACAGTTTATAATTTTATACAGTACTTTTTATCATATGAATAACCCTATTCGTAGATAAGCTTTTACAGTCCTATTTTATAGATGATGAACTGAAAGTCTGATTATGTGATTTTCCTAAGGCCACTGACTAGGAAATGGCAAAGCCTAGATCCGACCATATGTTCTGAATTCAAAGGCTGTGCACTTTCTATTACTAAATAACACCGCTTGAAATGAGTTTTCATTATGTAGTAGTCAATCACGGCACACATGCTCATTAACCATTAGCTATAAACATAGAGGTCAAAGCAGCCTAATGACCATTGATTTATCTCTTTTTTCATCCCTGCTATGAGAAGAAATTTGAAGATGTTTGACAAATTTCAAAGACACTCAGTTCTGCTTGAGAAATCAAACATATTATTTACTAGAGAAAGTGTTCTGTCCCTTAGCTGTAAAATTTTGCTTCTCATCTCTTAGAATTCACCTAAATCTGGTGAGAAGAATAAGCACTCATCATTGTTTTTCTAATTTCCAAACCTCTATTTTCTTCAATGAGCCCAAAATGGAACATCCCCGTTAAGTGAACCCCAGATTATAATAAGACGTAACGTGCCTTGGATACCTGACAAAGTTCACTTAGACCCACATGTTTTCACAAAGTTTTCCTTCTGACTATGTGATTTGTACTACTTTTTCACAAATAATATCCCACTCCTGGCAGAATAATTTGCCTACCACATGTCCCATACCCTAAGACCATTCTTGAAATATTTATTTTTTCTCCCATGGCTAAAAAAGGACTTACAAGGGGCTTACAATATTTTCACTTCAAAAATCAAAGATAAGCTTGGTACTGCCCTCATTTTCTCCTCCACATACATCCACTGTGCCATAAATTTCCCTGGAATATAGATCATATCACAACCCAAACTGGAATATCTCCATCCTTCCGTGAGCATTCTCAGGGAATCTAAACCTCAGAGAATTGCTGATATTTATTAGAGAAAGCTTATACAGTAATAGGAGTCCATTGGAATTACTTCTTCAAAACCATTTCTTGGTACCTGCCAAAATTAAAAAGAAAGCATTTCCAGGTTTAAACGCTATTTATCTTTATAGCCAAAAACTCAATAGAAGACTTGAAAATTTTTCAAGATTATGCAGCCATATAAAACTAGAATTGGTTTATAGATGTCTTTTTCTCCTTATTTGTTAATTCAACTCTTTTTACTGAATATATACCATGTGCTGAAAGTACTGCAAATTTAAGACATACCTCATGTATCATGAATTTGAGAGTCTACTACAGTTGACAATTACACAAATAAGAAAACCTCAAACATGATAACTGCCATAAAATGATGGTGTTAGGAAAGATTAGCTCATAAAACAGGAGAACCTCCAGGAGATTTTTCCTTAAGGATATAATTTTGAGGTGAGGTTTGGAGAATAAGCATAACAAAATGGTGAAAATGCTTTAGGCAGAGAAAACAATGTGGACAAAAGTCCTCTGGCAAGGAATTATGACACATTCAAAGGAATGAAAAAAACTGCATGACTGGCACAAACAGGAAGAACATGATGTATGTTATGATAAGCTTTTTATATTTGTTTTTAGTTGTATCTCTATTGTCTATTGGATATGCCTTTTATGGCTTTTCTTTCTTCCTTTTTAAATATTTATTTACATGCCATCCTCATCCTTTTGTTCTTTCCTCTAAAATATGGTAAATGAAAGCCATCATCATATAATAAGCAAATTAATTAGACTCTCAAGAACTGTAACAATAAGTAAAATACATATATGAAACAAACCACCCTTTCACCTATTTTCTTTTGTATTAAATAGTTGAACATTTTAAGTTATTATAATCCTTATTCAAAATCACAATGATTGTGAAAATGTGATAAGAATCTACTTTGTAGTAATTTTAATATTCTGTATTTCCTATCTATTCATTTAGTAAAAATTAAAGGGATTCAGAGCCAAAAATAGCTAGATAATCATGTTTTGAGAGAGAGAGAGAGAGAGTTAATAAATGAATAACTGTCAAATAGAAAATATTTTGAAACCAGTTAGTGAAAAATGTCAGAAGTAGACATAAAAACACATGTAGCTGTCATGCAGAGTATTTAATTGTCTAGGAAAAGTTGGATGGCTCTAAAGCATCCAAACAACAAAATCTTGTAGGAAATGTAAGTTCTACGAGTACAGGCCTGTTGCAGCTGAGATGTGAAACATCCCTATAGGTTTCTCATTAGAGATTGCATGGTAACCAGAGGAAGAAATTAACTAGGATATCTATTTCTTATTTTTCCAAGACTTAGTTGGATAAATGAGAAAAAAAGAAACCATGAAAACATTTAAACTTGAACCCAGTACATACTAAGAAGAAATCCTCAAATTCTAAAGCAAACAGAACTCAAGAAAACTATGGAGACTTCAAGAAGCAGCTGAAAGAGTGACAGGGTAGAATGGAAAAAGACAAAGTCATTAATGGCATATATCCAAAATCAGAAGGAGAAGTGAGCTTTTACTTTCTGTGGCATTTCCACAGGGTGTAAGCACATGTAAAGCTGTAGAGAGAAAGTGTAGCAATAACCCAGGGCCACAAAGGTGGTAACTTCATAAAGTATGAGGAATAAACACCTAAAAGAGAAAGATATAGTTTATGAGGGAGGGGCTAGAAATTTTGGTGACAGCAGGGAGTGAAGATTTTTAGAACAGAACTGAGTTCACAAAGCCAAAAGCAGCTTGCCTACCTACAGGCACCATTTTTAAAAAGGATTGTTGGGAAGGGAGGATGTGACAACTTTCTTGCATTCTCCCCTCATACAAAAAGCTAGTATAGAAAACTGAACTTAGAAGCAGGTAAGACTGAGTAAACTCTTAAGTAACTGCAAAGTCCACTCATACCACTGTTGTTCAACATAGTACTGGAAGACCTAGCCTCTGTAATCAGACAACAAAAATAAATAATAGGTATCCAAATCAGCAAGTAAGAAGTCAAACTTTCACACTTTGCAGATGACACTATACTCTGTGTAAAAAACCCAAAAGACTCCACCAAAAAAAATTTGATAGAACTGATACATGAATTCAGCAAGGACACAGGATATAAAAGCAACTTACAGAAATCTGTTGCACTTCTATACACCAATAATGAAGCAGCAGAAAGAGAAATCAAGGAATCTATCTCATTTACAATTGCACCAAAAACCATAAGATAACCTAGGAATAAACCTTACCAAAGAGGTAAAATAGCTCTACTCTGAAAACTATAGAACACTTATGCAAGAAATTGAATATAACACAAAGAAATGGAAAACCATTCCATCCTAACAGATTGGAAGAGCAAATAGTTTATACTTCCCAAAGCAATCTACACATTCAATGCAATCTCTATCAAAATAACACTACCATTTTTCACAAAGCTAGAACAAACAATCCTAAAATTTGAATGGAACCAGAAAAGGCCCTGAATAGTCAAGGTAATGTTGAAAAAGCAAAGCAAAGCAAAGCAAATCAGGAGGTATCACAATTCTGGACTTCAAGCTGTATTACAAAGCTGTAATCATCAAAACAGGATGATACTGGGCACAAAACAGACAAAGAGATCAATGGAACAGAATAGAGAAACTAGTTGCTTAAAAAAATTAACATTTACAGAAATAAAGACAAAATTTTAAGGAAAACAAGAGATTACAGACCTTCTAAACAGCAACATAGGGGAACATGAAGGATAGAAATAAGCAAATCGTTAAGCAAACTGAAATGGAAATCAACATAAAATTGGTCAGAAATTAATAAATGAGCAGGGAAAAGACAGACAAAATCTGAATACTTGGAGTTGCCAAAGAAAAATATCAAAACAATTGTAAAGAACATACAAGTAGTAAAGCAATTCAGTAAACATTTCTTGAAATCAAAGGTTAAAATCTGATGACAAAAGGCATACTTTGTGTCAGAGAAAATGAACCAAGAATGTTGAACACCAAGACAATTCTTAGGGATTATGTGCATTTTAAAGATTTTTTGTTATTAGACCAAAATATCAACTCATATATATTTTAGAAAAAAAGAATATGGCCAACACCAAATTTCTCTGCATTAACATTCAGAATACATAAAGACAAGGGTATGAACAGTCAGGATGGAGATGAGAACTTTTGCATGTGAAACAGGAGCCAGAGGATTAACTGCAAAGAAAAATCATTGAATTAAACAAATATTGAAAGTAAGAAAACAGCCGTGATTTAACAGGAAAATAGATGTAGCTAAAGAGAGAATCAATGAACAAAGAAGCCACATAGAAGTATACTAACAGCACCACAGAATGATAATTAAGAAATACACAGGATATGGTAGAAAAATACAACATAAAGTATAAATGAAGTGCTAAAAGGAGAAGGAGAGATGGGCAGAAGAAATACTTGAAGCATTGATGGTTATGAATTTTTAATACTAATAAAAAACTTCAATTTATATATACTATAAGAACAAGAAATTGGAAACACCAAACAGGAAATATAAGATGAAAATCAAACTTAGGGCATCACAGTAAAATCACTGAAAAAAAAAAAGCTTTTAAAAGCAACAAGAAAAGAAGATAAGGCCATTTTTGCTATAATGAGATATGTGTTCCTGTAAATGGCTGTGCGTATGCAAAATGACATAATAAAATCCACAAAGATTATAGGTAATTGGGGTTACAGGCACAACATTAAAAAAAAAACACTTTGTTCAGTGACACATTAGAAAAAAAACAAATGGGAATCTAATAAAACCAGTAGTTGAGGATTACATATCTTGAATGGCTAAGAAATACATACATTCTACAATAAACATGGCACTTTGCTTTGAAAAATGATCAAAGTTTACTTGTGAAGGGGTGTGGGAAACATTGCAGCTGATATACCATCTTATGGAGGTTTTAAAAAATGAAAGATCTCTCTTTGATGATCAGTCCTAACCTACATAATACTTATTTTGAGTATAAAACACATAACAAATTTCTCAGAAGAATGCCTAGCATTTTGTGTTTACTAATTGTCATTAGTAATCAGAAAACACAAATTAAAAATTTTTATTTTTATACAAATACGGTGTATACAATGAGATAGAACCTCACAGCCACTAAAATGAAAAGAACTGGCTATAACTAATGTTGGCAAGAAAGTAGAACAACTGTATTTCTCATATATTCCAGGTGAGAGTAAAATGGTACAACTGCTTTGGAAAACTGTTATACAATTAAACATATAGTTATACTATTACCCAGCAATTGCAACTAACAGCAATATACCCAAGAGTGGAGAATGTATGTTATCAAAAAATATTTCTAAACTAATATTCATAACAATTTTATTCCAAATAGGTAAAAACCGGAAGCAACACAAATGCCCAGTGATAGGAGAATGAATATGAAAATTTGGATATATTCTTACATTGTCTTCTTACTCAGTAATATATAGTATAAACTTCTGTTTCGTGCAACAACATAGAAGAATCAAAATAAATATTACCCTGGGTGAATTTTTCAAAAAAAACCCAAAACATTGTTAAATGCACAAAGCCAGATGAAAAATATTTTAAGATTTAATTTATATTTAGTTCCAGAAGAGAAAAAAGAAAACTCAAAGTGATGGTGATAAAAATCATTTGTCAAATACACAACTCAATTTGTTCATTTTCTTGCATGTTAATTATACTTCGATAATAAACAAGAACCTACATGACTATGCATGAATGCCATAGAACAAATGTCATAGAAAAACAGGCCTTTTGGTTATTATATCACTTTTTAAATATATTCTGATACTTTTTGATACTATTGAATTCCTAATATATGGAAAGAAAGAAATACAATAAAAACTATTAAATGTTCAAACTATGTTTTGGATAGTTCTAAAGTAGTATGTAAACTAACCAATATTTCAATGTGAAATTCAAGTTCTCAGTCAAATTTAAAATTGAGGGGAATAGGGAGAAAAAAAAAAACTCCTTTAGTCAAAGAAAACATGTATAATTCAATTTCTATGGAAATACATAAATAATGAAAAGATAGAAAACCTTTTTCTTTTTCTTTTTTTTTTTTTAAATATTTTTTATTTATTTCTAGGGGAGAGAGAGAGAAAGACAGCATGAGCAGGGGAGGGCCAGAGAGAAAGGGAGACACAGACCGAAACAGGCTCCAGGCTCTGAGCTGGCAGTCAGCACAGAGCCCGACGTGGGGCTCGAACCCACGAACCGCGAAATCATGACCTAAGCGAAAGTCGGACGCTTAACCGACTAAGCCACCCAGGCGCCCCAGAAAACCTTTTTCTTGATAACTGAATATATTGGTTTACTATCTCATGGAAATCAAAAGAAACCAAAATATCAGTGTACTGCATTTGCTTGATGTTTTCAGAGTCAGCTTCACAAAGGCAACCTATTGTTTTATATATCAAGATCTAATCATGCAGCTCAGTGGCCTGCAACTGCGCCTTCACTGCTTGAGAGTGAATTTTGCCCATAACTATAACTAAAGGCTAAATTGGAGCTCAAGTCAATCCATCATCTGTTTAATTTTTTTTTCACTCACAATGACATGAAAATTACCAGGCAGATAATGTCACACTCTTCTATCATAGATTCCCGGGCCACGTTTTTCCATTTTATTCAGTAGTTTTAAAAACACGTTTACAAACCAGTAATCCCCTTTCAACCTTTTTTCTCTGATGTTTGTAACATTTTTTCTCTGATGTTTGATTATATTCACAATTTAGGGAGGAAGAGAAATCAATTAAAATCTAAGTTGGAAAACTCTAGCTTGCCTGCCAGAGGAATGTGCATGAATCCAGATGTCTGTGGGTCCCTGTTGCTCATCAATTGTGTTCCACAATTTGAGACTCCCTTGTGCTACTCTATTTTGTTGCCACCACTCATTTATAATTGTATTTAATACTACAATGATATTACATATAATTATATGTGTAAAGTATTCATATTAATTAGCAAGTACAAGGACGCTCAGTGGGTCTTATAAATTTTTCTGGATGCCAGATTGAGAAATCTTTCTGGAGCAAGTCTTCTATTTGGCTTTACTTACTATATTCACTATTGTTTGTCAGGTTACAGATTTCTTAATATGCCATCATCTAAAATAGACTTTTACTCAAGTTTATAAAATTGGAAAGATTTATTAATAACAACAGAATTTAAGAATATCCAGAATAATAAGTGATGCAGATTATGGTTCTAATATCATTTTCTAGAACATTAAACAATAACAAAAAGCTATCATATAAAAACTCTTAAGGAACTAATGGAAGTTTTGATAATAAAACCAGAGAAGCAGGAATACTTTCCTCCCCTGCTGCACTAAATATAATAAAGTGTTTTGTTCTTTCTAAAGTTGAAAAAACCTCCAGCCACTTCATATAATCAGATATGGTCACCTTGGAACACATCTTTGTTCTTTGGTAAGCTTTTAGTTTACACAAATTTAGATAAAGTAAAAATTTTGTGTAAAAAATATCAATATAGCACAGCTGTACTCTTTATTGTTATTAATATCTGGAGATCTTAAGGGGAAAGACCTATTTTATACAAGAAGCCAAGAGATCTTGATCATGAGAGTGAGCAAGGAAGCAAACCAAATTCGATTTGCTTTTCCCTAAGGTTCAATGTTCTGGAAATCTGTCAGATGAATCTGTGTATCCTTGATCCAGGGATCATTTGCTATAATCATTAGCTGACTGACCATGAGAGAAAAGAGAGTCAGAAGTGATGATGTGAGCCTAACAAAAGGTCATAAAGACCCTCACACATATGATGTAATCTGGGAAACATGTGTGGATCTTGAAGCTCAGAGTTGGAGATTATAACGGTCCAAGCAGGAACATCTGTTACCTGCTGTCTGTTCTCTAATTGAACACTGAGGCATAGAGTTTGACACTGATAATAATTCCAGAGGAACAGACTCTTCAAGATGAGCTCTCTGAATTGGTTCTGGGATTATGGAATGAGCTCTCTGATCTGATTAGATATAAAAGCACTAATGACTCTGCTTCCAATGGTACAGGAGGCACCGATGGCCCATTACATTCCAAGGCAAAACAATTATTCAAATTATCATGCTAAGATGCTTGTAATCAAATGTCTACAAAAAGGCAAGGTTCTGGGTGATTATGCGTTTTCTCACACAGAATATTTTAGTAAAAAGAAACAGAATAATGCAGATGGTTCGTTCCTTGCTTCTAACTGTGCTGGAGAGTTTAAGGAAAGAAATGATGAGCTTGGGGTTTTAAATTCCTGGTTCACTGCCTTCAATAAGAGATGTGAAAGCTTCTATGACTTCCGGAAAGAAAGTTTTATTCCTGAAAATCAAAACCTAATCCAGTATTTCTATAAACCAAAACAAGTAAATTGAACTCTTAAACTTAACTGTTTTGTTAAAGTAGGACATTGATTGGGAAGCAAGGAGATTCTTAGAATTAGAATGGGATTAGAGGACAGAATCCAATTAGATGGGAAACACTACATAGGCTAAGAGAACTGCTCAGCCATGAACATATGCTACATTTCCTGAAAAAGGAAACATGACTCAAAATAGCCCTGAAGGTGGAGCTCAGAGCCATGCAGAATTACTCTCAAGACTTCAGACCTTTCAAACAATTTCCAACACTATTCTGCATGAGAATTCTATGGACCAGTGATTCACCTGAACCTCCTCTTCCCTTATTTTGAACAGTGACATCTATAGTGGTTATCCTATATCTGGCCCACCATTGTATGTTAGGGGTGTGGGGAACAGAAAACTCATGTGTTCAGTTTCACAGATCAAGAAGAACTGTTCTCAAAGAGCTGTGCTAAAGGACACTACACTTAAGGAGGCTCATCTATACCTGAACCTGAGTTAAAGGACAAGACTAAGAACTTTGAGCTGATACTATAATTGCATAAGACTTTGAGTGGCCTTGGGAGGGACAGAGTGTATTCTGTATGTGGGAAAGATATGAATCATTGTGGGCAGCATCTGTATTGGCCCCTGAACATCTCTACCTCCAAATGTTCAATCTTCTGTATAGACTCTTCTTGTGTATGTGCTGTGACTTACTTCTTTTTTTTTTCCTTCAAATAGTTTATTGTCAAATTGGTTTCCATATAACACCCAATACTCATCCCCACAAATGCCCTCCTCCATGTCCATCTCCCCCCTCTCCCCCCACACCCATCAGTCCTCAGTTTGTTCTCATCATTCAAGAGCCTCTCATGGTTTGCCTCTCTCCCTCTCCCCCACCATTTCCCCCCTTCTTCTCCCCCCTTGGTCCTCCATTAAGTTCCTCCTAATCCTCCTATGTGTGCAAACATATGATATTTGTCCTTCTCTGCCTGACTTATTTCACTAAGCATAACACCCTCAAGGTCCATCCATGTTGCTACGCATGGCCAGATTTCATTCTTTCTCATTGCCATTTGGTATTCCATCGCATAGATAAACCACGTCCTCTTGATCCATTCGTCCATTGATGGACACTTAGGCTCCTTCCATGTTTTAGCTATTGTTGAGAGTGCTGCTATGAACATTGGGGTCCATGTGCCCCTATGCAGCAGCATTCCTATATCCATTGGGTAAATTCCTAGCAGAGCTATTGCTGGGTCATAGGGGAGTTCTATTGTTAATTTTTTGAGGAACCTCCACACTGTTTGCCAGAGGGGCTGTACCAGTTTACATTCCCACCAACAGTGTAGGAGGGTGCCCATTTCTCCACATCCTCGCCAGCATCTAGAGTTCTCTGATTTGGTCATTTTAGCCACTCTGACTAGCGTGAGGTGGTATCTCAGTGTGGTTTTGATTTGTATTTCCCTGATGAGGAGGGATGCTGAGCATCGTTTCATGTGTCTGTTGGCCATCTGGATGTCCTCTTTGGAGAAGTGTCTGTTCATGTCTTCTGCCAATTCTTTACTGGGTTGTTTGCTTTTTGGGTGTGGAGTTTGGTGAGTTCCTTATAGATTTTGGATATTAACCCTTTGGGCTGTGACTTATTTCTAATAAATAACATATGTGACAATACATCACTTCTGAGATTAGATCATGAATATCTGAAGCTCATTTCTCACTTCTCATTTTCTCACTTCCTTCTAGATCATTTATTCTTCACTGTGTTGTGAGGTGACCTACGGAAAGATCCACATGGAGCGACCAATGGTCAGAGATGAACTGATGCCCTCACTCTAACAGCCCACAGGTAAATGAGGTCTGCCAAAAATATTGCAAGTGACTGAAAGCAGATTCTAGTCTAGATTAGTCCAATCTAATCTTTAGATTAGAATACAGGCCCACTTCACAGTTTGACTTCAAAGTCATGAGAAACCTTGAACCAGAATCACCTATCTAAGCTTGTCCTGAACTAACAACCCACAGGAATTATGAGGTAATCAGTGTTTATAGTTTCAAGCTATAAAATTTGGGGGTAATTTGTATAACAACATAAAACTAATAAAGTATTTCTAAAATGAATAAAGGATTAGAAGAACTATAGGCCATGGTTCTGATAGCAGTATCTAAGATTTTCTACAAGGCAACTGAAAAGTAAACCTAGGAGCCTTTCAATAAAAGGGTATTTTTTTCTGGTCTGCTATTATATATGTTGCTCATTTTCACTGATTCTCTTTTGTGAATTTAACA
Source organism: Hyaena hyaena (assembly GCF_003009895.1). Lineage (NCBI taxonomy): Eukaryota > Metazoa > Chordata > Mammalia > Carnivora > Hyaenidae > Hyaena > Hyaena hyaena. Next base: position 427,351 of record NW_024081674.1, read on the forward strand.
TTCTTTTATTTGTCCAATCATCAGTATGAGATTTCCACTTATTTGTTTTAATGCCTTGCTATTAAGTTCTTAGCCTTTGTATGTTCAGAACTTCAAGTACATCTTAGGCACTGAATCTGTATCAGTTGATCTTCAGTGCTGAGTCTATTTCTAACATGTTCTACAAATGCCAGCTCTCTGCTTTACCTGTTAACCTTGTGAATCACTGTTATCTATTTGCTTACCCCTGCAAGTCCTTCTGTAACTAATCAATGTTCCTGATTCATATTTTTCTTAGTCATCCATGTCATCTCTGCATGTTATGGCAAATGTGAGTTTTTATTCTTACTATTACTGTAAGTAGCAGTAAAAATAAGGGCAAATATTCCCATAATCTGATATAGTTATGCAATAGCTCTTTTACTAAGAATTTATATGGAGGTGAACATATCTCCAGGTTACAGTCCAGTCTATGACTGTAGTTTTAGCATAATTGTTAGCACTTCCTTTTACGCTAGAAAGTGTCCAGATATAAATGGTAATTTTTTTAAAACTGTTTATAATCCAAATTGTCCAATCTAGAGAGGCTCTTTTATATTGTGATAAGGATTGCTATTCTGTCACCAGGATACTATACTTAAAATCTTAATGCCAACGTTTCTCAGCTTTTTGCTCTTAGGCAAATTATTTACCTGCTCTTCATCTGCAAAATAGAAAAAAAAAAAACTAATAGGTTTGTTGTGAGTATTGAATAAATTAATACATGTAAATTCCTGAGACAACTAACTATAATACAGTAATCATTCATTAAAAATGAGTACTGTCCTGGTTAATTTTCTGTGTTAACTTGACTGAACCATGAGGTGCTCAGATACTGGTATAACCTTCCAACTAATTTAAACATAAAGAGCTTATCTAGAAAAATAAGCACACGTGCACACTCAAAAAACAAATTAAAAAAGTCTTTTTTAAAAGGGCAAATCACTGAAAAAGCAATGATTATTAGAATTCTATCACATTAATAGATATCATGCAGACATTAAGATTATATTCATGAAAATTTTCTAATGGCATACCAAATAAATGACAAAAATAACCAAAAAAATCAGGATGCAATATGATAGGACCCAATTTTTTTTTAAATTATACAAGTAGGAAATAAAACATAATGTTAACTTTATTTCTGGGAAAGAAGATAGTATCCTTTAAATTTCTAAGATGATGATGAGGCATCTGGGTGGTCAGTCAGTTAAGCATCTGACTTCAGCTCAGGTCATGATCTCACCGTTCATGGGTTTGAGCCCCGTGTTGGGCCCTGTGCTGAGAGCTCTTCTGAGCCTGGAGCCTGCCTCAGATTCTGTGTCTACTTCTCTCTCTGTTCCTCCCTCTCTCCCTCACCCCCACTCATACTCTGTCTGTTTCTCTCAAAAATAAATATTAAAAATTATTTAAAAAATATTTTTCTAGGATGATGAATTTAAATTTTTAAATATATTTTCCCAAATTTTCACCAATAAGCAATAGTACTTTAATTATATGAGGAAGAGAAAAAAGAACAAATATCATGAGCAAGATAAACAAAAATCTGGTCTGCTCATTTGTTCTATATTTTGTGTTCAACAGCATGCCCATAAGAAACTTACAGTTCAATTGGAGAAATAAATAAAATAATTCCTGTCACTTTGATGCCAATTTTGCAGACAATATTAGCCTTTCACCTTCAGGAGCAAAGTAGAAACTTATATCTCCTGCATAGCAGCATCAATAATATGAATACTGAGAGAATATGATTGAGTAAATGTATTAAAGTCCTAAATTATTATAAGTGCATTCTTTCATAATGTCTATGGTAATTATGCTATTTCACTGAACTTTAATATTCTTTGTGGGTTTTTTAAGTATAAATTAGTAGAAGTACAAATTCCAACAATTTCAATCCACTATATTGTTCTAAGTGAAAGTCTCCAATAAAATCACCCATAAAGCATAATCATTATTAATAGTTCATGTTTTTCTTGTAAATGTCTCTTTAGGTATTTTGTCTGCCTATATCCCTCTATCAGTTTCTATTGTTGGATTAAGCTATAGAAACTACAAAATGACTTATTCCTTAAAAAATATATATATACATTATCTATCTACTTAAATCTATCTAAAATTTTGCTAACATAGCCAGTAGCAATGGACTTGTAATCATAAGCTCTGAATTCAAAATTACTTGGCTAAAATTCAAATTCAAAATTACTTGAAACAAAATTATGTAAATCCTTCAAAAGCCCAATTTCCTAATGTATATAATGCAGATGATGTTGTCTAATTCATGATTCTGATAAAAATTCAGTGAGACAATACAGGTAAAACTCTTAGTATAATGCCTAACAGATGAATATTAAATATGTTTGGTTGTTTTTAGGGTGTTGGTATAGTTTATTATTATGTTTTATTTTACAACAAATTGTATATTTACATGCATGAAACATTTTTTTCTACGCACTTTATTGCAATTTTTATGACAAAATACTTATTAAAGTATATAATCAATAAATATGCACATGCAAATATTGCTTGAAGGTTCTCATAAGTGAAATTATAAATCTAAATTTTTTCAGCTTAAATACTTTTTAAAAAATTTTTAATGTTTTTTTATTTATTTCTGAGAGACAGAGAGAGCGTGAGCAGGGGAGGGTCAGAGAGAGAGGGAGATACAGAATCTGAAACAGGCTTCAGGCTCTGAGCTGGCAGTCAGCACAGAGCCCGATGCAGGGCTCGAACCCACGAACTGTGAGATCATGACCTGAGCCAAAGTCAGATGCTTAACCGATTGAGCCACTTAGGTGCCCCTCAACTTAAATACTTTTAAATAGTGTTGGCCAATTTACAATCCGTACAAAAATATATGAGAATTATGACAATATGTCTTTTTATACATACTCATAAACAATAAATATTTTGTTTTTTTCAGATTTAGTAGGTTAATTCTTTCCTTATTAAGGTTTTTATTTTAATTCCAATATAGTTAACATGCAGTGTTATATTGCTTTCAGGTGTACAATATAATGATTAAACAATTCTATACATTGATCACTGCTTAATAAGTGTATTCTTTAATCCCCATCTTCTTTTTTTTAATGTTTTATTTATTTCTAAGAGAGAGAGAAAGAGAGAGAGAGACAGCGTGAGCAGGGGAGGGTCAGAGAGAGAGAGGGAGCCACAGACTCCAAAACAGGCTCCAGGCTCTGAACTGGCTGTCAGCACAGAGCCCGACGCAGGGCTCGAACCCACGAACCGCGAGATCATGACCCAAGCGAAAGTCGGACGCCCAACCGACTAAACCACCCAGGTGCCCCTTTAATCCCCATCTTCTATTTCACCCATCCTCCAACCCCCTTCCCCTTCCATAACCATCAATTGTTCTCTATAGTTAAAAATCCATTACTTGGTTTGTCTCTTTCTTAATTTTTTCTCTTTTTCATTTGCTTTGTTTCTTGAATTCCAATATGAGTAAAATCATACAGTGATTATCTTTCTCTGATGAGCTTTTTTCACTTAGCATCATACTATCCAGCTCCAACCATGTTGTTGCAAATGGCAAGATTTCATTCTTTTTATGACTGAATAATATTCCATACCACCTCTCCTTTTTTTTTTTTTTTTTAAACCTTTATTTTTGAGAGAGAGGGAGAGGGAGCATGAGCAGGGGAGGAGCAGAGAGAGGAAGACACAGAATTTGAAGCAGGCTCCAGGCTCTGAGCTGTCAACATAGAGTTGGATGCAGGGCTCGAACCCATGAACTGCGAGATCATGACCTGAGCAGAGCCACCCAGGGGCCCCTCCACATTACCTCTTCTTTATCCATTAATCTATCAATGAACACTTGAGATGCTTCCATAATTTGGCTATTGTAAATAACGTGGCAATAATTATAGGGTGTGTGCATTCCTTTGAATTAGTGTTTTTGTATTCTGGGAGAAAATACTCAGCAGTGTGATTACTGTACCATTGAGTAGTTCCATTTTTAATGTTTTGAGAAACCTCTGTACTGTTTTCCCCATGCCTACACCAATTTGCACTCCCACCAACAATGCACAACGGTTCCTATTTCTCCAATTCCTCCCCAACACTTGCTGTTTCTTGCGTTTTCTGTTTGTTTTTAATTCTGCCAAGAAAAGAGGTGAAGACTATTTTCTCTTCTTTTTTTTTTCCAAGTCTTTAAGCATTTCAGCTGAACCTCACTACATCTATGTGTTAATGTATGTATATTAGAGATTTAAATTTGACAGCATATAGCAGAGAACTCGCAGTACAGTTAACAAATGAGGAATTCAGAGATTAATTTATTTTCCACCACAAATCAAGAAATAAATAGCTTTATGCAGCAAGTTCCCCATTCAGGTAGAAAGATAAAAGCATGAGTGGCATCTGAGGAAAGTGAAGCTATCTCCAAATGGCAAACATGTCTGCTTTTACCTGATTGACAATATGGTTAACTTCAAGGGAAGCTGAGAAATGCATCCAGGTGGGTTCATCACTGCTTGATTTCAGACTTCTAGCCTCTAGAACTGTGAACAATAAATTTCTGCTGTTTATAAGCTACCCAGTAAGGTATTTTGTCATAACAGCCCAGACACACAAAGACAAATGTTGGTACCTAGAAGTAGTGGTGATGCTATAACAAATACCTTAAAATGTGAAAGCAGCTTTGAAACTGGATAATGGGCAAAAGATAGAAGAGTTTTGAGGTGCATGCTAGAAAAAAACAAAACCTATATTGCTGTGAATGGACCATTAAACGTGATTCAGATGAATACCCAGAAGAGGAGACGTGTAGAAAAAGGCTCAATTTTCTTAGAGAATATCCAAGTGGTTGCAAACATATTGTTAGTAGATATATAGACAGCAAGGGCATTCTGATGAGATCTCTGATGGAAATGAGGAACATGTTATTGGAACTGTAGGAAAGATAATCCTTACTATAAAGTGTCCAATAACCTGATGGAATTGTGTTCATATTTTAGTGTTTTCAGAAGGCAGAACTTGTGAGCAGTGAAACAGGATTGCTGGCTGGTTATTTCTAGGCAAAGTGTTGAAAGTAAAGGTTGACTTCTCTTGAATACTCACAGTAAAACGTGAGAACTGAAATGACTTAAAGAGGTTTTGTTAATCAAAAGGAAAGCGATAATTTAAAATTTGGAAAATTCTTATCCTACCCATATTGCAAAAATGAGAAAGAACGTTTCTTTTTTTTAAAAAAAAATTAATGATTAATTATTTTGAGAGAGAAAGAGAGAGCACATGAGCAGGGAAGGGGTAGAGAAAGAAAGAGAGAATCCCAAGCGGGCTCCCCATTGTCAGTGTAGAACCCAAAGCAGGGCTCAAATTCATAAACCATGGAATCATGACCTGAGCCGAAACCAAGAGTTGGATGCTCAACTGGCTGAGCCACTCAGGAGCCTTGGGAAAGAATGTTCTAAAGAGAATACTAAGGGTATGGCAATCCTTTGATAGGGAGATCAATATCTGTGTGAACCATGGATTTGGTCAGTCACTTCAACCTACCACTCCAGTAGGTCCAGAAAGGAGGCCCTCCCCCTGAGAGGGCAGAACTTCAAGTTAAAAGTCACTCTCAAGCTTTAAGGTGTGATGTTTTCTGTCTTGTTGAGTTTTGGACTTCCTGGTGACCTGTCTCTCCTTCTCCCTCTCCTATTACGTTCTGTCCTCTGCCTACCCTACAGTTGTATTTTGAAAGCACATAACTTACTTGATTTCACAGGTTTATACCTGGAGGGGAATTTGCTTCAGAATGAATCATACCTTGAGTCTCACCCATATCTGATTTAGATACAATTTAGATGAGACTTTGGACTTTCAATTTTTAAGGGGATGCCGAAACAAGTTAAGACTTTGGGGGCAGCTGGGGTGAAATGAATGCATTTTCATTTGAAAAGAACATGAATTTTGAGGAGCCAGAGGAGGAATGTTATAGTTTGAATGTTTCTGCCCCTCCCAAAATTCATACTATGAAATCTTAATCCCCAAAGGGGACGATATTAGTAGATCGGGGCTTTAGGAGGTAATTAGGTCATGAGAGTGCAGCTTTCATGAATGGAAGTAGTACTCTTTATAAAAGAGATCCCACAGAGATCCCGTGTCCCTTCCATCATGGGAGGATATAACGAGAAATCTGCATGCTGAAGAGGGTCTTCTCCCAACCATGCTGGCACCCTGATGTCACACTTCCAGCTTCCAGAATGTGAGCAATAAATTTTTGCTGTTCATAAGCTACCTAGTGCAGTATTTTATTATTGCAGCCCTAAAAGCCAAAGACAGTGCCCTAAACAAAATTGAGTTTTTGTCACTAAGGGAAAAGGAGAGAACTGAAATTAGATAGGTTATTAATCTCTGTCACATTTGACTTTTACAGTTCTTTATTTCTTTTTCCTAAATCACCTCTTTACTTTTTGTCCATTTTTCTGTTCTATTTGTTTTCCTGTTAAGATTATTATATAGTTTGTTACAGTGGTTAGCTGGTAAATATTTAACAATTAGCTCTCTTAAAAAACTGAAAGGGCCTAATTCTAATTCCTATTACTTGTCAATATTTGTAGTGTAAATATTCTCATCACAGCCAATTTCAAGCCATCAAAACAATACCATTGAATGTGAACTTGGAAAGAGGTTAGTAGTAACACACCATTATATAGTATTCCTACCTTAAAGACACAACAAACATAAATTCTAAAACAGAGATATTAGTAAAATGTAGCAAACCATTAGAAAGTAATGAGTTTCCAGTTGTTATTACCATTATTTTAAACTGGATTTACTTAATTGCAGATTTGTATAACTTTTTTATCAGAGCTATATTTAATAACAATAATTATCACAAAATTACATTTGACACTTGGCTCTTACAAGTTATAAGCTTGGCACATCAGTGCTTTGTGTCTGTGTCTGAGTGGGAGATGTGTATTGACTTGAACAATCTCACTAATTACAGTTTGTGTTCATATACTGACCATTTGTATTTATAGGTTTTTAAAATTTTGACAAGCGCTGATAGATGAGTATTACGATCTTTTCACTACTATTGTATTATATAATTCTGCATCTTTACATATTATTAAATGGGATTTTAGTTTGCCTTATGAATAATAATTACCTTTCTTAAGTTTTTTTAAAGCAATTTAAGTTCATAGTAAAATCTCAGAAAACATGTAAATATTTGGATACTACCTGAATTCACTACTTCACATCGGATTGTCTGACAATAATTGGGATATAGGCAGAAAATCCTTCCTGACATGGCAATTATAACATGAAGTGGCTTATGTACTCAAAAGAGCCCATTCTGAAAATAAGTTTATATATAAAAATGAGTCAGCACATAATTTTAAAAGTAGCGAACCCACAAATATAAGTATCACTTTTTCTGATAACACAAACACAAAATCTTTCCATAAAAGTCACTTTGCCTGAGCAGAAAATAATGTAGGAGGTTTTTTTTACATATATTTTATGTGGCTAAAAAAAAGTACTTATATATTTTGTATCACTCAGGGTACTGTATTCCTACATAACATTCTGGGTGTTTTGACTATCCTTTAGACGAATGTGGGTAAATTACATTAGACTATAATTTAAATTAGAAAAGTAGACACTCACTAGCTTCATTAAAAGAAAAGGATGAGCACTGGGAAACTTAATTAAAGAAACTTCATTTAATATTTTCATTAGATGTGATCTTTCCTTCTATATCAAGCGTGTTATCAGTCTTTATTGAGTATGTACGATGGATCGTATTAAGCAATTATTTACAATAATGAAATAACTACATGCAAGACCTGTCAAAGTCTATATTTTGCTGCTTAAATGTGTCTGTCTCTAGGGTATAGCTTTTCTTGGCTTAAAGACATCATGATTTAACTACAATTAAACAGCTACTATTGGAATAATGTATACAGTCTTAACAGGAAAAAAAGGTTTTTATAAATAATTCATTGATGAAAAAGTAGTATTTATCAATATACGGTTTAATAGTTTGATATCATGAAGAGATGTTTGTTCTTTTTTTTTTGTAATATGGACAAAAAGACAATCTCCATGTCATTTCAGCACAAATTTGTAATCCTTGAATTTTTATAAAATTTCATGGATACAGGCAGAAAATAATTTTGTTTCTCTTTCTGATAAGAAATAGAAATGATGGCAAGTTCCTGTTGTTTAAACCTTTGTGTTATCTAATAGAGAGAATATATCAATAAAGCTTGACCTAGCCTACATAGAAATGTTACCAAAGGAAACAAACTAAAATTTATTTTTGTTTCTTCAGCTGAATCTAACCTTTCAATGCTTACTATGCAGAATTCTACGAGAACATTGGGCAAAGCAAGTATTACACTTCCTATCAACAACAATAGTAAAGTAACTTCTCAGAATTAAAAAAGATATGCATTTTATTTATAGATGATTCCATTGAATGATGACAATAGTCTTAATAAAAAAATAACTTGTTTTCTACAATTTTATTTTATTTTTTATTTTTTGTTTGTTTTCTAGACTTTTAAAATGGCAGGGAGCAGACTACAGTGCATATTCTCAAAATATCGTTCCAAATATCTAAGTGACATACTAAAGAAAATTCAAAGAAATATCAAAAAAACTTAAACAATATATTGAATAAACGAAAGTGAAAATAAAGTATATCAAAACTTATGAGAAGCAGCTAAGCAGTGTTGAAGTGAAATTTATCACACTAAATGGTTAGAGTAGAAAAAAGTCAATTATATAAACTCTCACCTCAAGAACCTAAAAGAAAAAAAAAAGTGAAATAAACCCAAATCAAGAAAAAGCAAGAAATTAATTACAGCAGATATCAATAAAATTTGAAATAGAAAACAGTACAGCAAATTAATTTTTAAAAATTGAGGGACTTCTTTGAAGTATCAATAAAATTGATGAACCTGTAAAAAAATTGGAAAAGTAAATAGAAATAAGACACACATTGGGGCGCCTGGGTGGCTTAGTCGGTTAAGCGTCCGACTTTCGCTTAGGTCATGACCTCGCGGTTCGTGGGTTCGAGCCCCGCGTCGGGCTCTGTGCTGACTGCCAGCTCAGAGCCCGGAGCCTGTTTCAGTCTGTGACTCCCTCTCTCTCTGACCCTCCCCTGCTCACGCTGTCTCTCTCTCTCCTAGAAATAAATAAAAATATTAAAAAAAAAAGAAAGAAAGAAGACACACATTACTAATATCAAGAAGAAAAAAAGGGATATACTTCAGACTCCTCAGAAGCAAAAGGATAATAAAGGAATATTATCAAGAATTCTACATACACAAATTTGACAAATTAGATGAAATAAACCAATTCTTCAAAAAGTGTAAATCTCACAAGTCATTTAATTTAAAAATAGAAATATTTATTAGCTTATAATTGTCAAGCATATGTAAATTATTATTTTAAATCCCTCAATAAGGAAATTTCTAGCACAAGATGGATTAGTTGAAGAATACTACCAAATGTTGATTATATTATTTAATTATTATATATTATATTATAATTATAATACATACTATTATTATATATTATAAAATATACCAAATTATTAATAATTCTACACAATTTCATCCAAAAACTAGAAAAGGAGGAAATACTTCCCAATTCATCTTATATAGCCAACATTAAACAGATACTAAACCCCAAAAAATGATTGGACAAAAACATAAATTCAATACAGAATATAGATGCAAAAATTCTTCATAAACTTCTATCAAATAGAATTCAGCAACATATAAAAAGAATTATATACAATGAACAGAATATTTCAGGGCTCTCAGACTGGTTCAATAATTAAATATCAATGTAATCCATCATATTAACAAACTAAAATGGAAGTCACATGATCATATCCATTGACACAGAAAAGACTTCTGACATAGTTCAATACCCATTCATAATAAAAAGTTCCATAAACTAGAATTAAGAGAATTTATTCAACTTGAAAAAGAGCACCTCCAAAAATTCTAAAGGTTGCATTACATTTAATGGTAAAAGATTGAATGGCTTCTAAGATCAGAAATAATGTCCACTCTCACCACTACTGTACAATAGTACTCTACATAGTCTACAATTTTCCCCAAATTGACATATATATGATATAGAAAAACCAAGGAATTACAACAGCTAAAACAATTCTGAAAAAGTAGGAGAAATAACTAAGATTTCAAGTTTTATTATTGCCACTGTAATCAAGACTGCAGGGTATTGGCATAGAGATAAGCATGCAGATCAATGGAATAGAATAGAGAATCCAAAAATAACTCCACAGGAGAAAAAAAAAACAGGTCTTACATTCTGTGCAAAAATCAACTCAAAATAAATCATAGATTTTTTTTTTAACTTTACTTATCTTGAGACAGAATGTGAGCAGGGGAGGGGCAAAGAGAAAGGGAGAGAGAATTCCAAGCAGGCCCTGCACTGTGAGCAAAGAGCCCGACAAAGGCTCGAACTCATAAACTGTGAGATCATGACCTGAGCCAAAATCAAGAGTAGGATACTTCAATGACTAAGCCACCCAGGCATCCCTAAATCATATATCCGAATGTAAAACATAAAACTAAAAAAACTCTTATAAGAGAAAAATCCCTGAAACCAAGGACTTGATGAACAGGTTTTAGAAATTACCCCAAAGCTGAACTCTTATAAAAAATTTGATAAATTGGACTTCATCAATTTTAAAACTTTTGTTCCATGGAGACACACAATCGGAAGCAGGCTCCAGGCTCTGAGCCATCAGCACAGAGTCCTATGTGGGACTTGAACTCACAGACCTGTGAGATCATGACCTGAGCCGAAGTTGGATGCTTAGCAGACTGAGACACCAGGCACCACCATGGAAGAGCTTCTTAACAGAATAAAAAGAAATCTATAGATTTAGAGAAAATATTTGCAAAACCATATATATCTAAAAAAGGACCAATAAACAAATACATAAGGAATCCTAAAATTAACTGTAAAAACAATCTAATTCAAAAATGGGCATAGGATGTGGAGAGACATTTCACAGATGAAGATATATGGATGGTAAATAAGTACATGAAAAGATGTTCAATATCACAAGCCATTAAGACCAAAATGACATGTCTACGCACTTACTAGAACAGCTAAAATTAAAAGGTACCATATTTAAATCATAAAAATAGTAACCTATTTTAATTAAATGATTCAGTTAAATGTTATTATGAAAATACTGATACCGAGTACTGGCAAGGATGAAAAGAATCTGATCCCAAATACATTGCTGGTGCAAATATAAAATGGTACAACCATTTCAAAAAACAAGTTTGGCAGTTGCTAAAAACAAGAACAAAAAAAAAAACAAAACAACAACAACAAAAAACACATACACTTACCATGCAACCCAGCAATTATACTTCTGAGCATTTATACCAAAAAAAGCGAAACCTGCCAATCTTTCTTTTTAGTGGCCTTTTTAAAAATTAATTGTGGCCCAAAACTGTAAACAACCACATTGTCCCTTAATGAGTGAATGGTTAAAACGCTGCAGTACATTCATACCAGGAAATACTATTTAGCAATACGAAGGAACAGACTATTGATATGTACAAAACCTTTGATGAATCTCAAGGCTACCATCTCTCTACCATGAGAGAAAAAAAAAAGCCAATCTCAAAAGTGACATATGATATTATTTCATTTATATAACACTCCTGAAATGTCAATATTATAGATTTAGATAACAGATTAGAGGTTTATAGGGGTTAGTAGGGAATATAAGTGTGGGCGTAAGAGGGTGACTATAGCATGAGAGAGAACTTTGGAGTGATCGAAGAGTTCTATATCTTGACTGTAGTGGTGGTTATAAAAATCTACCCCTGTGATAAAATTACATACACACTAATGTCACTGTACCAGTGTCAAATTCCTGGGTTTGATATTATTGTACTATAATTAGGTGAGATACAACCATTGGGAGAAATTGAGTAAAGGGTACATGGCTCCTTTCTATCCTATCTTTGCAACTACCTTTGAATCTATAATAATGTCAAAATAAAAAGAATTTTTAAAACAAAATAGCAGCATAATGTACATATATTTTGGTATCTGGAAAAAAATTTGTCATAGAGATTATACCATGCTACTTCTTTATCACAGCTGTTTATTAGATCATATTTTTTAAATTTCAGCATTGTTAGATATTCAGATTTTTTTCTGAGTTTTGTTATAATAAACACTGTTGCAATCAATGTAAATAGTATAGGATGTCAGCAAGTGCTTATCAGCACATTCGTAATAGCTGATGACAATGGTAATCTATTCTAAAAGATTGGGAATATAATTTGATGGATCAGTCCCATTAAAGTACTAGAAATAAAAGATTTTTTAAATATTTATTTATTTTTGAGAGAGAAAGAAACAGAATGTGAGCAGCAGAGGGTCAGAGAGCAAGAGGGAGACAGAATCCAAAGCAGTCTCTAGGTTCTGAGCTGTCAGCACAGAGCCTGACCTGGGACTCGAACCCACAAACCATGAGATCATGACTTAACCCAAAGTCAGATGCCCAACCAACTGAGCCATCCAGGCACCCCATGGCAGTAAAAGTTTTATATGTTGTATTTATCTATAGGATAAATTTCTAAGAGTAAAATTATTAGATAAATCTATTTTCATTAAGCTAAGTTTAAGTTAGTTTTAATACTTAGTAGAAACAGTATTTCATCATTAACTTTTATTTCTATAAAATTTCCTGGGAATCTCTATCTATTTATTTTAATGTGAATTTAGAATCAGTTCTGCAAACTAAAAATTCACAGTGACACATTATTGGAAATACATTAAAATTACAGAATAAAATAGGAAGAGATAGTACCTTTCCAATATTGAGTCATTTCAGGAACACACTGTGAGTGTAATTTTTCAGGTCATCTTAATTATTCCTTAATTTTTCATATATATCTAAAGCATTTCTTGTTAAATTATTTCTATTTGGGAGCTTTTGTAAGGTCTATGTGTTCTTCTAGGACATTTTCTAACTGAACTAAAATTTTTAAATAAGAAAATCATTTGTGTATTAACTTTGAAAACATCCCTCTACAAAATATGGTTCCACCTACTGTGTTTATAACTGTCTTTGTTTCCCTCCTGAGCACCCAGTGAACACCTCCCAGTCATGGCACATGCACACACATACACACATACACACACAATTATGTACTAACACTCCAAAGTGGAGTCAGGTGTATCTTTGTAATTAAATTCTGACAAACAAATGTGGGCAGAAGGGATGTGATACATTTTCAGGCCTTACCTCTGAAAACCGCAGGCATAGTCTAAACACGGTCTCTCTGCCAACCAGATATAAGAGTCTAACAGAGGACTCTAAGTCCAAAAGGGTAGGTTAGTTGTTCATCATGCAGAAAGTAGAGGGCTGATCAACTGCTAAAGAGCAGCATTAAACATGGAAAAGAAATAAAGGCCATCAGGCTTTTCTCACCATTTATGTTCAACTGTTTCAGTATCCTTCAACTGCTATGCACTTTGAAAATGCATTTTTATAGGTATCAACAAATATTAAAATTTATCAATGGATTTTTCACAAAAGATTCCAAATAGCCAAAGAAATTTTGAAAAAAAGAAAAAAACTGGTGTCATAATCTGAGATTTCAAGAAATACTGCAAAGTTGTAGTAATCAAAACAGTATGGTACTGGCACAAAAATAGACACATTGATCAACAGAACAGATTAGAGAACCCAGGGGGATAAAAACCTCACAATATATGGTCAATTAATCTTCAACAAAGGATGCAAGGATATACAATGGGGAAAAGACATTCTCTTCAACAAATGATCCTGGTAAAACTGGACAACTACATGCAAAAGAATGACACTGGACCAGTTTTTAATACCATACACAAAAGTAAGTCAAACTGAATTAAAGATCTAAATGTGAGACCTGAAACCATAAAATTTTTAGAAGAAAGTACAGGCAGTAATTTCTCTGACATCAATCATAACAACATTTTTCTAGATGTCTTCTAGAGCAAGGGAAACAAAAGCAAAAATAAACTATTGTGGCTATATCAAAATAAAAATCTTCTGCACAGCAAAGGAAACAATCAACAAAACAAAAAGACAACCTACTGAATGGGAAAAGGTATTTGCAAATGACGTATCTGATATAAGATTAATATATCCAAAATATATAAAGAACATACATGCACAACACCAGAAAAACAAATAATCTAATTAAAAATAGGCAGAAGACATGAACAGACATTTCTACAAAGAAGACATACAGGTGGCCACACAAAAGGTGCTCAATATCACTTATCATAAGGTAAATACAAATTAAAACCTCAATGAGATGTCAACTTACACCTGTCAGAATGGCTAAAATCAGGGGCGCCTGGGTGGCTCAGCTGGTTAAGCCTCCAACTTCGGCTCAGGTCATGATCTCATGTTTCGTGGGTTTGAGCCCCACATCGGGCTCTGTGCTGACAGCTAACTCAGAGCCTGGAGCTTATCTTTGGATTCTGTGTCTCCCTCTCTCTCTCTGACCCTCCCCTGTGCATGCTGTCTCTATCTCTCTTTCAAAAATAAATTTAAAAAATTAAAAAAAAAAAAAGAATGGCTAAAATCAAAAACACAAGAAACAAGTGCTGGCAAGCATGTGGAGAAAAAGGAACCCTCTTGCACTGTAGAAAGGAATGCAAACTGGTGCAGCCAGTGTGGAAAACAGTATGGAAGTTCCTCAAAATTTTAAAAAATTTTAAATAGAATTAGCATATGATCCAGTAATTCTACCACTGGATATTTACCCAAAGAATATGAAAAATTCTAATTCGAAACGATGCATGCACTCCTATGTTTATGTCAGCATTATTTACAATAACCAAATTATTGAAGTAGCTCAAGTATCTATCCATCGATAAATGGATAGAGAAGGTGTGATGTATATATATAATGGAATATGATTCAGCCATAAAAAATGCATGAAATCTTGCCATTTACAACAACATGGATGGATCTGGAGGGTATACCACTAAGTGAAATAAGGCAGTCAGAAAGACAGATACCGGGGCGCCTGGGTGGCTTAGTCGGCTAAGCGTCCGACTTTCGCTTAGGTCATGATCTCGCAGTTCGTGGGTTCAAGCCCCGCGTCGGGCTCTGTGCTGACTGCCAGCTCAGAGCCTGGAGCCTGTTTCAGAGTCTGTCATTCCTTCTCTCTCTGACCCTCCCCTGCTCACGCTGTCTCTCTCTCTCCTAGAAATAAATAAGACATTAAAAAAAAAAAAAGACAGATACCATATGATTTCACTCATATGTGGAATTTAAGAAAAAAACCAAATGAACAAAGTAAAAAGGAAACAAATCAAAAAATAGACTCTTAGCTATAGAGAATATACTCGTGGTTAACAGAGAGGAGGTGGGTGGGGGAATGAGTGAAATAGGCAATGAGGATCAAGAATACACTTATCATGATGAGCACTGAATAATGTACAGAATACTTGAATCACTACATTGTACATCTGAAACTAATGTAACATATATGTTAATTGTACTGAATTAAAGTGAAATAAAATAAAATAAAGAAAAAGCATGTTAAAAATTTACCAATAGAAAAAAAATATTTACCAATGGATTTTTAAATTCAGAACACATTGTTGATTTTTAAAATAAAATTATATAGTTTCAGAGATATCCAAAATTAGATTTTTTATTTCATAAGCCAAAAACATGTGGGGAATATTAAATTAGTCACTGTGAAGTTTATCTTTTAGAAATTAGTCTGCCTTTTATTGAAATATAAGAAATAAAAATGTACCTTTAACTTCAAAAACTACTCAATCTAGATTAAAATTTTAAAATAAACACTTTTATACATTTGAAATTTCATTTACATGATATATGCATTTTATCTCATTTCCTTGATGGGATAGACACAAATATAGCAGCATGGAGATAGGTAACTAGGTAATGATACATAGATGATAGATGATGATGATAGATATAAACAAACATATGGAGAGATACAAATATATGGTGAGATATTATTTTATAGAGTATATAGTTTTAACTTTTCCAAGATGTTAGAAACATTATATTTGGAATTTTTTTTATGATTGTCCCAATGCTGAGTTTATCCAGAAAAAAAAATTCTATGCCAGATAAAGTAATTTATTGAAGGGTCAGTCCCTAGGATATAGAAATAAGGGTATTAGGATATAGAAATAAGAACTCTTTATTAAGTCCAGGGTAAATAAGAGTTTCATATATTCCCTTCTCATAATTCATATTTATTTTTTTCTCATTTTTCTTATAGTATTTATTCATGCTTTATAATGTCTGAGATGTTTTCATTATTGCTTTTTTTAATATCTTTTGGTAAACAAGCCTCATATTGCTTTTCTTTGTGCAATGGATGAGCTTAAATTGGCCTGGAGGTTGTTGGATAATGATGTTTAAGATACTCTGTAAAACTCATCAACTTACATAGCTCAATTCTATCAGTAACTCTTAAAATACTTCTCATTCCCATTGTCTTTCTAGTTCCATTCTCCTCTAATATTTTACATTATTTTTAGTTTAATATCCCTAGTCCATTGTGAAAAACTTATGTCTTTCTATGACATTACTTCAATTTTTTTAAGTGGGCTTCTTAAACGTAGTTATTTACTATTTATTTTCTTTGCCTAATGTTATAGTACAAAAGTACAATATATTTAAGTACAAAACTATTGTTCTTTTAAATTTAAATGTATCACCATTCTAAAATAAAAAATAAAAAAAAATAAATGTATCACCATTCCAGAATAGTTTCATGTACATTTTATATTTCTTTGCATAGCCTTTCCTTTGAACACAAATTTTTTCAATTTTAATAACTAACATGTTATTTATTAAAGTGTGTTACACTTCTTTGGTTCCTACTATCCATTCCTTATCTTGCTAACAATTAAAAGACACTATTAATTTTTATATATTCAACAATATCATTTTTCAACATCTACAGAACATTGGAAACAAGGCATATAGTCAACATAGACAATGTCAAGTAACATTTTATTTTCTTTTTATGCTAAATTTATATTTCTTTGCTTTTCAAGTGATTTAAAGATAGTTCCAATTAGGCCATAAATATTTGGAAAATTTTACTAACTTTTAAGTCCTTTTTTGGAGTGAATTTATATTAGTGTTTTGTATTAGTGTGTGTGAAAGAGAGAGGGAAAGAGAGAAGGCATCTCCCTATGTCTCAACCTGTGCTTATATTTTTTCTTGAGTTGTTTTCTAATTTTATCATGTTATAAGACAGAATAGGGGCTGTAGTATCAATAATTTATTAGAATTTCAGAGGTTTTCTAACTTAAAATGATTTTTTAAATGTTATTCCTACATGTGTTCAAAGAAAAACTAAAAACAACTTGCAAATATTATTGAAATATATTTGAATACAAATGAGCACAGCAGAAGAAAATTTTTAGTTTTAAATATTTACATTTCTAAAAAGGAAAAATAGCATAAATTAATGAAACAGTCAATTTGAATATTTAGAAAAAATAATAAAATGAACCTAAGAGCATTTGATGAAAGGAATTAATGAAGAAAAATGCAAACATTAATAAATTGAAGGCACAAAAATTATAGAAATAATCCATAAAACCAAGTGTTGGTTGTTTACAACACAAGCTGATCTCAGAACAGATAAAGTACTAGTTCACATAATCAAGAGAAAAAGACAAAAGGCATAAAAAAGGCATAAATATGCAAAAGGCATAAATATGCAAAAAGGTTATATTCTGTAACTTGCAGAATTTCAAACAACCATAGTCTACCTTAAAAACTAAGTATGTCATAGAAAAACATTTTCTGCATTGTTTATTTGTATTCAGAATTCAAGGCAAATCATAAAAGGGATCAGAGAGACAGCGTTGGGAATTATAATAAAGTATGGATCACAGAATGCTAAAATAAAAAGCATTGATTTTCCAGAATGTTTAAGAGTCATGGGACTCAACCAAGCCATATCAAGGAAACAACAAAATGGACCATTGTCACCATCAACCTCCTCACACTGAGTTGGCCTTTATTTAGAAAGGCTTAGTTCTGGAAGCTCTTTGGTATCCTAAATTTGTCATTCCCTTGGATAGAAAGAATACATAGTTTCATGAATAACTAAAGTACATCAGTTTTAAGAGTGAGGACAGGGTTCAGACTGACCTTAACATGTTCTCCATCCACCTCCTGGTTCAGAAATAAACAATCAGGGTTTGGCTGGTGCTTCTGTGAATAACATTACTGTAACTATTGTAACACAAAATCTCCAAAACCAAATGCTCAAGCCATCTTATAGTCCAAACTGTCTGAAAAAACTAATTTGTCACTAAGCTGCCCATTTGTCTTCGCTGTCCATCAATGGAGAGATTAGGAATTTTGACTTCCTCCCATGAGGCTAAACTGTGTCTACAAACACCTGCAACTAAAAATAATTAAAACAAAGGTAACAAGAAAACACTGAGAAATGATTGATAGACATCTTCGGAAGGCATACAGCAGCAGTACATGGAGGGCAGTGTGGCAATGCACTGGGAAGACCAGCCCTGACGTTCTGTCCTGTTTCTCTCTTTGTCACCATGGAGTGCTCTCATTAGAATTGATTGACAAAGGAAAAAGACATAGAATAGAGATCCATTTCAGACCCCATACTCCAGTCATCACAGAACTATTAACATGCACATACACACACAAACAAAATAAATGCGTACATCTCACTCCTTGTTGAAAAATTATCAGGTCTAAAACACAGCAATCATGAAAAGCGATTTAAAAGGAAATTTAAATTATCCATATCACACATGTACATATTTACCTTAATTTTTTAATTTTTTTATTATTTTAAAAAAAATATTTATTTATTTTTGAGAGGAGGGAGAAGGAGAGAGGGAGGAGCAGAGAGAGAGAGACTCTCAAACAGGCTCCCAACTGTCAGCACAGACTAATGCAGGGCTCAAACCCACAACCCATGAGATCATGACCTGAGCCGAAATCAAGAGTCGAAGGCCTAACCAACTGAGTCACCCAGATGCCCCTTATGTTTTTATTATTGATAGCACAGAACTAGAAAATTGAACAAAATAATTACCTGAAAAAAAGTTTTAAGTTGATCTACTTTGATAACACTCAAAAAAAATTATTATTCAGAGACTGCTTATTCTTAGAACTACACATCTCATAACTGAGATATACATTGATTCATTGAGGAAATAATAGAAAAACTACAAATTATGTCTACTTAAGAGTCTATTTATAGAAGATCTTAAAATTGGGGTGAGCTATTGCTATAATTTATTATCAAACTACTGATCCATCAACATTTAATTTGAGCTAAAGTCTATATCAAAGTTTAGATAAGAATTTGTGTTGCAATTTCTAAGTCTAGTTATTTACTTTTTAACTTTTAGTCTATTTTTTTAGTTTTGTCTAAATAAAAATTGGCCCTTAAAAGTAGCCTATAAGACATTAAAGTCTGTAAATATTAGTTGGAGAAAATTATTATTTTTAAGTTTCAGTTTTTGAATAATACATGGGACACTATATTTTTAGTTAATTACTAATAGAGAAATTAATTTGGGTAGCTTTCTTCTGTATCTCACTAATCCTTGTAACAACTCCATTTAATTGCTGCTGTCCATCTCTCATTTTCACTTCCCTTTATATGGCAATTATATAGTCTAAGTGAATTGGGTCAAACTGTAAATTAAACATATCACTCATGTTCAAATTTTAGTGGTCAAAGCAAGTCATATAGTCACATCTAATCAAGGGAACAGAGTGACAGAATTCTCCCAAGTAGAGAAGAACCAGATGTTGATAAACTGTGGTAATGTCTACTATTGTTCAGCCTTCTGGTGACCATATATGATGTTACTTCCCTACCCTTACACATTATTCATTGAACACCTACCCAAAGTGTGTAATCCTAAAACAATTCCAATAATGCAATTATGTGCAGTGTCCAGATCCCCTCTTTAAGGGTGATAGTCTCTACCTCAGGCAAATGTGGCAATTTTTTATTCATTGTCTTATGAGCTGTAAAGGCAAGTTATCTGATCCATGCACAGTCAATAATCAATTGTTCAATGCAATCATGTTAATCACAATAAACATTCCCACTCAGATGAGGAGAGATAAGTAACACATGTCAGTCAATGACTGTGATGGATAATTTTATGTGGCAAATTGACAGGACTATGGGGTACCCAGAAATTTGGTCAAACGTCATCTTGAGTGTGTCTGTATGGAAGTTTCTAGATGAGAGTAATATTTGAATATGTGGACAAAGTAAAAGCCAATTGCCCTCCATCGTGTAGGCAGGCCCCAATTAGTTGAAGGCCTAAAGGCTGAACATCCGGCATGGAAGGAGAAATTTCTGCCAGCCTGACTGTCTTGAGCTGGGAAATATTTTATTCCTGCTTTTGTAAAACATTGGCTGAGCCTGCAGGCCTTCGGAAGAGAACTACACCACTGTCTCTCCTGGGTCCCCTGCCTGTTAGCCTCCATAATCATGTTAGCACATTGCTATTTCTATTTAAAGATGAGTTTTCAGAGAAACCAAAAGACAATAGAGAAGACGAAGAAAAAAAAAAAAGACACTGGAAAATTTTGAAACATCTGGCAACTACAGGTACAGTGACTTTAAACACAGTACAATCCCCAGAAAAATAAACAAAATTTCACTGAGGTCCCTTTATCTTAGTTCTAATTATCTAATGTATCATATCTGGCTTTCAACAAAAAATTGTGAGGAATGAATAAAGCAAGAGAAAACACAATCTGAAGAGAGAGAATAAGTAGTAAAGCCAAATTCAGATATGGTGCATCCTTCATAATTATTAGACAGAAAATTTAAAATAACTAGGATTAATATATTATTGATGCTAACAGAAAAAGTATAAACATAAAAGATCACATAAATTATCCAAAGTAGAGAGAGATGAAAACTCTAAGGATGTATAAAAATGGTATAAATGTAAAATATTGTAACAGAATTAAATAATTCATTTGATGAACTCAACAATAGACTGGGCATGGCTAAGAAAATAACCAATGAACTTGAAGATATATCAATATAAACTCCCCAAATTAAAATACAATGAGGAAAAAAAGAGTGAAATAAAAAGGCAGTTACAAAAAAAATGTAATATAATAGGAATACTAAAAGGGAAGAAAAATAAAATATTACAGTGAAATATTTGAATAATAACTGAGAATTTCCAAAATAATGACAGACACCAAGCCAAGGATCCTTGAAGTTTGGAGAACACCAAGTAGGATAAATATGGGGGGGAATATATACAGGTAAGCCTATTATATGCAAACTGCAAAAAATCAAACACAAAGAAAGAACCTTTAAGGAAGTCAAAATGAAAACACCTTACCTATAAAAGAAGAAGAATTAGAACTAGATCATGCTTGTCTTTGGAAACCATGAAAGAAAGAAGTGTTAAAAGTGTTGAAAGGAAAAAAAATCAACCCAGAATTCTGACCAAATTAAATTCTCTTTGAAAGTGAAGAAGAAATAGTTTTTCAAACAAAAAATTAAAGGAATTTGATACTAGTGGACCCGCATTGTAAAATATGTTAAAAGAAGTTTTTCAGAGAGAAATAATATTGTGACAATAACAAATCTACCAACTTGATCCTTAGAGTCAATGAATCTACAATAAAAACACCAACAAGTTAGTTTGTGGAAATCAACAGAATCATTCTAAAGTTTACATGGAAAGGCAAAAGATCCACAAGGTCCAACACAATATTGAAGAAAAGAATAGTCAGAAGACAGTCACTACACAATTTCAAGACTTACTATAAAGCTACAATAATCAAAGCACTGCAGTATTGGTAAAAGAACAAACAAATAAATCAATGGAATAGAATAGATAACCCAGAAAGCGATCTACAAAAAAATAGTCACCTGATCTTTGAAAAAGGAAAAAGGCAATGTCAATAGAAAAGGGATAGTTTTTTCAGTAAATGGTGCTATAACTGGATATTCATGTGGAACAGAAGAATCGAGACAATGACCTTACACCCTTCACAAAAATTGACTCAAAATGGATCACAGACCTCAGTGTATATATGTGTATATATATATATATGTATATGTATATGTGTCTATATATATACATATATATACATGTGTGTGTGTGTATATATATATATACATATATATATGATCCAGAAAGTAACATAGCAGAAAACCTATGACTGTGAGATTGGCAAAGAGTTTTTATATACAACAATAAGCATGACCCATGAAAGACATTATATATTGGATTTCATTAAAACTTAAACATCTCTTTGCAAAAGACACTATTAAGAGAATAGAAATACAATCTACAGATTGAGAGGAAATATTAACAAAAACGAAGACTACTCAAAAGTCAACAATTAAAAATGCAATCCAATTTATAAGTGGGAAAAATTTACAACAGACACCTCACTTGAAGATATACAGATGACAAATAAACATATGAAAAGATGCTCTGCATCATATGTCATTAAGGAATTCTGAATTAAAACAAAAATGAGACAGCACTGCACATTTATTAGAATCCTAAAATCCAAAATACTAACAAGACCAAATGTTGTTGAGGTTGTAGAGCAAAAAGAACTCTCATGCCTTGCTGGTGGAAATACAAAATGGTATAGCTACCTTGAAAGGCACTTTGGCAATTTCTTAAAGATATTAAATGTAGTCTTGCCATGTGATGCAGGAATCATGCTCCTTATTTACCAAAAGTGAATTGAAAACTTATTTACAGACAAAAACCTATATACAGATATTTGTAGCAGCTTTATTCATAATTGCCAAAACATGGAAGCATCCAAGATGCTCTTCAATAGATGTACGGATAAACAGACTGTGATAACCTATTCAATAGAATAACAAGAAATAAGTTATCAAGCTATAAAAAGACATGGGGAAGCTTTAAATGTGTATTGCTAAGTAAAAGAAACCACTCTGGAGACTACATACTATACATTCCAACTATGTGAGATTCTGGAAAAGATAAAATTATGGAGAAAGTAAATTGACCAGTAATTTCCAGACATTAGGGCACGTGGGAGAGAGAAAAATAGAATTACATAAAATGCTTAATCAAAACTAGAAAAGGCAGAAGAGGAAAAGGAATAAAGAAAGCAAAGAAGAACTGCAATGAGGAGAAAATAGCTACAAATATGGTAGATATTAATACAACTCTATCCATAATCACTTTAAGTGTAAGTGGTCTAAATTCGCCAGTGAAAAGACAGAGATGGCCAGGGTGAAAGAGACCTAAGGACCTCGACTAAAAGATCTAACTATATGTTATCTGTAAAAACTTACTTTATTAGTATATTTATTTTTGAAAGAGAGAGAGACAGTGAGAGACAGAGAGAGAGACAAAGTATGTGTATGTGTGTATTCACACCGGTGGGGAGATAGAGGGGCAGAGAGAGGGAAAAGCCAGAAAGGGGGAGGGGAGGTGGTGACAGAGAATCCAAGGTGGGCTTTGTGCTGACAGCAAAGAGACCTACATGGAGCTCAAACTCACAAACCATGATCATGACCCGAGCTGAAGTTGAACACTTAACTTACAGAGCCACTTAGTCACCCCTATAGAAACCTACTTTAAACAACAGGACTCTGCTAGATTAAAAGTAAAGGGATGGGGAAAGAGATATCATCCTAATAATAATCAAAATAAAGCTGAAATAGCTCTATTTATTTTAGGCAAAATAGACTTCAGAACAAGAACAGCATCAGGAATAGAGGAATTTCATAGTGATAAAGAGGTCAGCTCTCCATAAAGACATAATAATCCTTAATGTGTATGTATCTAATAATAGAGTGTCAAAGTACAGGAAACAAAAACCAAAAGAATTACACAGAGAAACAGACAATTCACCGTTATGGTTGGACACCAGCAAACCTCTTTCAATAAATGATAAATCGAGCAGGCAGAAAATCTGTAGGAATATAGATGACCTGAATAGAACTATAAAGCAACTTGATCTCATTGATATTTATAGAATACTCCTTTAAACAACAGAAGAATACACATCTTTCTCAAACTCACATGGAGCATTTACCAAAACAGGCCATATGTTAGGCGATAAAATACTCCTTTAGCAGTTGAAAAAGATAAAAATTGTGCAAAGTATTTTCTCAGGTCGCAATGAAAATACATTAGAAGTCAATAATTATCAATAACAGATAGAAATCTGGAACCCTCCCCCAAATATCTGAACATTAAAGAACATACTTTTAAGCTACACATAGATCTATGAAGAGGTGTCATAAGAAATTTAATTTTTTAACTAAATTTAAAGGAAAATACAATTTATCAAAATTGGCAGAATACATTGTAAGTGTTTAGAGGGAAATGTACAGAATTAAGTTTACGAGAAAAGAAGCTCTAAACTCAATAATCTGAAATTTCTACTTAAGGACATAGAGAAAAAAACAGCAAGTTAAGCCTACAGCAAACAAAAATAGAGAAATAACATAAGTTAAACCAGTAATCAATAAAATTAAAAACATAAGAACAATAACATAATAAAAAAGACAAATGGTTGTTCTTTGATAATATGAATTAAATTGATAAGCCTCTAGTGAGGCTAGCCAAGAAAAAAGAGAGCAGATAGAAGTACCAATATCAAAATAAATGAAAGAAGGGCTATCACTATTGATCTCATGGACCTTAAAAGGATAATATAGGGACATTATGGCTGATTCTAAGATTGAGAAAAAAAAATTCAAGATGAACCTAGAAGATCTTGTAGTGTTGGAAATAAAGAAGTGTTTAAAAAAAACTGATAGGGGGATATGTCACAGGGACACAGGAGCCAATTTAAAACTCTTCCAATAGCCAAAACCAAAACAATTTGAGCAAGAAAATAAAGAATTATTGGTTTATAATTTCAAGTATAAACTAAATATCCATGATTCCATAATGATATGCATAACATTAAATTAATAAACAAGTGGGGGATATGAGATAAATTTCCCATGTAAGAGAATTTTAAATAAGTTGTGCAGGTACTCCCTCTTCAAAGAGGCTGACCATAACTTTCCACTCAAAGCATGAGCTGTGCAGAGTGACTTCCTTCCCATGATCACAGTATGGAAAGTGAGTGGAAAACTGAGTAACTCAACAGTGAAGAAAACACTAACTCAGCCAGGTAATGAAGATCAACATCAACAGTATTAATCCTTCTGATGATATATACTCTTGAAATCATGTGATGAGAACAGTGTTTCACTTCTATGGTATTCTTCTCCAAAACCTAAAACCCTGATTTAATCATCTGAAAACATCAGACAAATCTTAATAAAGGAACATTAGTAAAACTGTCAATACCATCAAAAACAAAGAATGTCAGAGAAAATGTCATAAAAAAGAGAATCCTAAGAAGGCATGACAATTAAATATAAGGTGAAATCCTTGATGGAATCCTGGAGCAGAAAAAGGACATTAGGTAAAAACTAAGGGCATGTGAATTAAGTATGGACTTTAAAATTAAAAACAAAACCAAAAATCAGTGTATAGGGGCATAGACTGGAATGTAAAGAAACACCAAAAAAATGAGAAATTTATCTTAAAAATAACTCTGGATGTAACTATTTCCACATGTAGATTGATGTTTGCCTATGATAAATTGTTGCCTTTCCAACACTTCAGGTCTTCATATTTTGCTTCTCCAGAAAGAAAAACATATATTCTTATATCACAGTCAATTCCTGAGCTAGTCTCCTGCTCATAATAGCAGGGTAAAGACAACCAATTATTATCAATCTGTCCGGTTAACTTCATCTTTTCTGATCTCTTCCCCTATAGCAGTGGTTCTCAACCCAGGGCAATTTCACTCTCTGGTGTGTATTTGACAATGTCTGGAGACATTTTTGGGTTTCATGTCTGGAAGAGTGATACTAGCATCTAAGTGGGTAGAGCCCAGGTTTTCTGCTAAACATCCTGTGATGCAAATGACAACCCCTGAAAAAAAGAAATATATATCCCCTAAAAGTCAACAGTACTGGGATTAGAGAAACCCTGCCCTTGATTTACAAGTCTGCCTCCCGAGTGACTTCAGAGCAGAGTTTTACCAAATATTTGCCATTACATATCATAGATCATCAATTTTCCAGCCTTCATTTCACCAAATAAACAAATGTCACATTTTAGGGGTTTGTTGGTGCAGCACTCCTACTTCAGGACCAAAGTCAGCATCAGTCTGGATGTACTAGGTTATGCTGAAATAGTAAAGATTCATAAAGTTATTTTTTAAAGTTTTACTTTTTAATCAGATCATATGTCCATTTGTATGGGTTAGAGACTCTTCACAACTAGGGTAAAGTTAATAAAGCTCAATCGGTAAGAACTCCACTACTTATGGTAGCAATAAGAACAAAGAAAGATGAATATCACCATCTATAAAATACTACAGCTCGGGGCGCCCGGGTGGCTTAGTCGGTTAAGCGTCCGACTTTCGCTCAGGTCATGATCTCGCGGTTCGTGGGTTCGAGCCCCGCGTCGGGCTCTGTGCTGACTGCCAGCTCAGAGCCTGGAGCCTGTTTCAGAGTCTGTCACTCCCTCTCTCTCTGACCCTCCCCTGCTCATGTTGTCTCTCTCTCTCTCTCTCCTCGAAATAAATAAATAAAACATTTAAAAAAAAATACTACAGCTCAAATTCACCTTCTCTCACAGTTTTTTGGTAAGACGTAGCTCTGTGGTACCCACACAACTGTTAGAGAGGCCACTGTACTGTGTGTCTAGAAAGTAGACAATAATCAAATAGGATTAAACATATACAATTTGCATGTTTTTAAAAAATCAGAATCAACTAAATATTCTGTTCTATGAATATAACATTTTGCTTATATGCTTTTAAATATTGCCATAAACTCATTAGATCATTAGTTTTATGTCATGATATTTGGTGAAATGGACTAACACCTCAAGAGCTACTCCTCAGTTTGCAGTGTTTATAATTCTTCCACTCTTTGTTGGCTTACATGATGCTTGCCTCTGTCAGAAACACCCAGGTTATACTGCAGTGACAATGTCCTAATGTCAGTAAGTAAGTGCAACAAAAGTTTATTTCTTCTCCTACTACATTATCAACATTGTTAGGCTGTGAGCTAGGCTCTACATTTCCATCCCTCCAGGACTCAGGCTGATTGAGTAAAATCCATCTGGAATATCTGAAATATTGCTGGTTGCCATTTAAATGAGAGAGAGACAGAGGGAGAAAGAGATAGAGTGATAGAGAGAACTCTGGAAGACAAATAAACTCTCAAAACAAGAAATGATGAACATCATTTCTGTTCATAACTAATTGCCCAGGTATAATCATCTGATTCAATGAAAATAAAAGAGACTAAAAAATACAATAATACCATGCCACCTAGAGAAGGAAAGCTACAAATATTTGGTGAACAGAAATCATAACAACCAAAATACTGAGATTTTGATGACCACAAACATCTTTTCTAGCATACTCTGCAATTCAACATGGAAATAAATATTTGAAACCACTAATAGGATTTAAGCTAAACAAGAGGAAAGTCAGGTATATTTATTATCCATGGTTGCATAATAAATCACCCCAGAAGTTACTAGCTAAAATAACAAAACTATAGTATCTCACATGGTTTCCAAAGATCAAGTATATGGGCATAACTTAACTATGTATTTCTGAAGCAGATTCTTCAATGAAGTTGGTTTCAAGCTGTCAGATAAGCATACAATTAGGACCGGAAAATATAATCAGGGTTGGAGGATCTAATCCAAGTACACTCATGTAGCTGATGATAGGAGACTCATGTCTCCCCCACAGGGCTCTACATAAGGCTGCTCTCCCTAGGGCTGATCATGACTTAGCTTCTCCCAGAACTAGTGATACTAAAGAAAGAGAAAAAAAAGTGTACCAAAGATAGAAGCTATACTATCTTGTATACATATATCTCAGAAATGACATATCATTCCTTTTTTATAATTCTATTGATTACACACAGACCAACCATTGTAAAGCGTGGGTGACAGAGGAAGATTATAAAGGCATGAATGCTAGAAGGATGCTATGAGGAAGCCATCTCAAAGGCTGTCTTCTAACCTCTACCCTCTGGTTTTCAACAATTCATGTCCCTTCCACAGGCAAAATACATAAAAACCTTCCCAAGACCCCTAAATATCTCAACCCAAGACTCATAAAAATCAGCCCATAGTTTAGAATCTCATCATCCAAATCCTATCTAAGTGTGAAGAGAAAGCTATCTGTTTCACACATTCAACATGCCATGTGGAGACAGGCAGAGAATAAATACTATGGACATTCCTTCTCAAAGAAGGAAATTAATTGGCACACAATGGTTATTAGCACAGACCAATTCTGAAATTCATCCAAACAAATACTGGAAGTTACTTGATTAAAACTCAGTTCTACTCCTGTCTGGAAATGACTGTTCACGTCTCCTGGCTTTGCCCACAAAGTTCCTGCTTCTACATTCCAATCCCCCTTTCCATTACAGAAAAGATAGCATGTGTGTTCATCTGGGGTTTTATCAACCTGCTTCCTGTTTATAAAAGTTCAGGGGTCCAAAAGTCTTTTTTCATTTTACACTTTCCTTTTCTATCTAAGCTACCAGTGTTTCAATCCTTTCCTGCCAAGCTAGCAGTATTTCTGGTAATCTAATTGATTAAAAATATTGTTGATCATCTGTGAATGTTATTATAATTCACTCTGCTAAACAAAGGCCAAGAATACAAATCTATTTGAGATAACTCCCTCTCTTCTTTGGGCTTTTGTTGAGATAACTAAGGAATAACAACCTTAAGCTTAAGAAACACTATTTTGTGATTGAGAGAATCTGAGGAACACCCTTAATCATTTATAGTGTCTTTGTGTAAGCTGGATCTCAAAAAAAATTTTTTTTTACAATCATACCTTATGCTTTATCTTTAGACTATACTTTCCTAAGAGTTCTCTGGATTTGCTCTTTACTTGGAAACCATTCCTTAATTTCAACTTTCTTTGCAATATGAAAAATGTCTTCAAAATCAGCAAATCCCAGCTTTTTTTAACTTAATGGTTCCTCCCATTAGCTTATCTTTCTCACTTTGCATTTTACTATAATCAGCAAGAAAAAACGGTGGGGGGGCGGGGAGGACTTTCAACCTTGTAGTTATAAATTTCTTTAGCTATATTACCCAGTTAATTTGGGCACATTGTCTAATTTGCACATTACTACAGGCAACAAGCTTGGTAAACTTTCTGCCACTACATAACAAGCATCCCTTTTCTCCCTATATCCAGTCATATTTTTCTCACTTTAAGATTTCACCAGCAGGCTCCCCAGAATTAAAAATTTTATAAACAACATATTCAAGGCAAAATCTAAAATTCCATAAAGAGTGTGTTTAAAGCATTTAATCATTTAATTTACAGTATTCTCAAAATCCATATAGCTTTTCCCAATTCCACTCACTGCCTGATTTCAAATCATTCCCACGTATTAGGTTTTTGTTAAGTCAGTACTCAAAATTACCTTCAGACTTAGTAGATAAAATACCAAATACGTATTACCTTATATAGTGCCTGAGATGCAGAGTTGAGAGCATGCTGCCCTGGTTTGCTCTAGCTCAGTGTCTCTTACAAGGTTGCAGTCAAGCTGTTAGCTATGGATATGATCTCTAAAGACATGACCAGTCCTAATGGATCCATTTCAAGTTCACTCACATTTTTGCTGGCAAGGAGCTTCAGTTCTTCACTGTATGGGTCATTCCATAAGGCTGTCCATGAGCTGGCTTCCCCTAGAACAAGTGTAAAAAGAGAGAGAGAAAGAAGAAAGTTAACAATATTTCTATAACCTAATCTTAAAGTGACATGCCACTAACTTTTTGTATTCTGGTGGTCACACAAAAGAACTCAGATACAATTAGGCAGGGACTACAACAAGTAAATGTAATGACCCAAGTTGGAATCATTGGGGGCCATCTTTGGAGGCTACCTCAGCAACATATGTGAGTTCCCATGAATACAGAATAGATTTTGTTGTAAGAAAAAATAGTTCACTTTTATTATTTTTTTCTTCAATATAAAGCAGAAAGCAGAGTCATTGGTTGAGAATGAATAAAGCAAGATAGTCACTAGAGGTTTGTGGGAAGGCGTGAATGTATGTGAGAAACTCTTGGAGAATAGGAACAAAATAAAGTAAGAATATCTAGTAGGATTGCCTCTGCCACTTATTCATAGCATTAAATTTAAAGTGCTACCAGTAAGTAAGCATAATGTGTTTTTCTGTAATCATGTTCTGTTGCATGTTGGTAATCTCAGTGTAAATGAATTGTTGAGTTTAAACAAAGTGAGGTTTTGCAACAAAAGTGCAATGAATAAAAGGGATTTTTTTTAACTTGCAAGAAGCCAAATATGTTTGATGAGACACTATAAAAGACCATTAGAGAGATTTGTGATGTGTAATATTAGGGAGTAGCAAAAAGTGAGCTACTTAAAAGGAAAAGTGTCAGTCTTCAGGAATGTATTAAAGCTTATTCAAATAAATAATGGCTGATATGTGAATTATTAAGAGGTACTTATTATGCTTTGAGGAATTGTTTTTCAGAAATTGTTTTCTTAATTAAGAAAAAATAAATAGGTTTAAATACAAATTTCTTGGGGCACCTGGGTTGCTCAGTCGGTTAAGCGTCCGACTTAGGCTCAGATCATGATCTCATGGTTCGTGGATTTGAGTCCCAAGTCGGACTCTGTGCTGACTGCCAGCTCAGAGCCTGGAGTCTGTTTCAGATTCTATATCTCCCTCTCTCTCTCTCTCTCTGACCCTCCCCTGCTCACGGTGTCTCTCACTCTCTCTCAGAAATAAATAAAACATTTTTTAAAAATTTAAATACAAATTTCTTTTAAAAGATATGACAAAAAGGGCCTTGGTCCCAAAATAATTGTCACACAAAATTGGTTAATGTATACTTTATGCTGTATACTAAGCACATATTTTATATTCTATTTGTATGAATATAAATATGCTGTATACTAAGCACATCTTTATATTCTATTTGTCATTGAACTGATGGATCAGAAACAATACAGACTTCATTATTTCCATTTAATCTACTGTTTATAAATATACCACGATTTCAAAGGGCTTACCTTACTTAATTTCCCTTAAGTCTATTTTTGACACTGACAAATACATGTGTATTGAGAATAAAATATCATTACTAAAGTAATAAATTTTGGTATAATGAAATTATATACCATCACTTAGTAAATTAAGTAGTCTAACCAAGCTTGAGAAGATCTCAGAGATAAAATAGATTTTTATACTACCATATTTCATGTATGAATGAGGAAGAGACTATCACTTGTCTTCATACTGAAGGAAATTATCTTTTCTTGATTGACTTTACACAGGATAGATAATTTTAACAAATAAATTTTAAAAGTGATTCAGTAGAAAAAGAGTCATGTTTAACTATACATTTTAGAGATGATTTTTTTATAAGCAATTCAGAAAAGAATAGCATATTTTAATCTCTCATTTGTTAAATATTTCGGCAGCAAAAGAAATATACTACTTTAGCTACTTGGATGAAAAACTAAGTGCTAAATTCTAGGTTGTTCTCTTTTCTTCTAAAAAAATAACATTTTTGAAATTGTACAACCTTACAGTAATGAAGAAAGAAATTCTATCAGTAAAATTATCTATTTTTAATATTCTATTTTCTGTTTTATAAATCTTTCCTATTTCAAAAATAAGACAGAAAAGCAATGATTCTTTTAGATTCTTGTATTTCAGAAATAAACTATATACAGAGCATATTAGTTATATAACTGTTATAACTGGAGGGAGGAATCTAGTTAAGCAAGCTCTTTATTCAGATTTATTTTTGTGTGGATATTAGAGAACTTATGATTAACTGATCCATTTCCTGATTTTCTTCTTTTATAATGTCAGCATTTAATATTGTACATTTCTCTTTAAATAGCTCTTTCTGTATACCACAAGAAGTATTTTTATTATCATCCAGGACTAAATATTTATAATTTTCACCATGATTAATTATTTGGCACATGTGTTACAAAGAAGTGTGAATTTACCTTTCCAAACCTAAAGGGATTTTCTGTTCTATTTTTTCATTTAACTGTAGCTTAATTACACTGTGGCCAGCAAATTGGTCTAAAATTTTTTGATAATATTTTAGGTTCCAATACATAATCAATTTTTAAATGGTACATGTTTGTTTAGAAAGAATATGTTCTCTCTAGTTCTAGGATAAGGTGATAAAGATAGACAGATGCTAGATATATAGATACATAGGGATACATATAGATCCATAGATCTACGGTCAATGTAGATATGGATACAGAGACAGATGCAGAAAAATAGGAATAAATATGTGCATAATATGCATACACTGGATGATTTCAAAGTGTTCTTAATATTTTCTATATTCTTATTGATTTTGAATCTGAATCCGTTAGTAGATCTCTTCTGAAAAGTTGTTATTTTCTCCTTATATTGTAAAGTACATACTATTTTATGATTTTTTTTGTATTCCTGGAAAGTTGGATCTTTCAAAAGCAGACTGGATTTTTAAAAAATTTTGTAGCAGTATGTTTGTTTTTTTGTTCGCTTGTTTGTTTTTTTCAAAAAGCCTATAGGTGTACAAGCTTCTTTTCGGTTAGTTTTTTCCTTGTATTTATCTCATGCCTTCATTTTCAACTTTCCTATCTATATTATACTCCAGGCATGATTTTGTTAAATTGTGCAAAATCACATCTTTTTCCTCATCTAATTTGGCAATTTTTACCATCTATTTGGAGGGTTTGTCCATTTAAATGAAGTATTGATGGATAGGGGTGCCTGGGTGGCTCAGTCAGTTAAGCGGCCAACTTCAGCTCAATTCATGATCTCACAGTTCATGGGTTCCAGCCTCGCACCGGGCTCTGTGCTGACAGCCAGCTCAGAGCCTGGAGGCTGTTTCAGATTCTGTGTCTCCCTCTCTCTCTGACCCTCCCCTGCTCACGCTGTCTCTGTCTCTCTCTCTCTCAAAAATAAACAAAACATTAAAAAAAATTTAAGTGTTGATGGATATATTTGAATTCATTTCTAACACTGTATTTTACATTTTTTATTTAATCTTTGTACATTGCTTTTGGTTTGTTGTCCAATGTACTTTGTACAGCTTTCTCTCCTCTCCTGACTTTTTTTGCACTACAGAATTATTTTGTTCTCTGAATCCATGTTCACCCTCCTTGCTTTAGGTGAGATTCTCTTATATAAGCTCCTAGTCTCATCCTTGCCCTTTAGAGAATGGCTCATTAATATCAAGGCTTTGTTTCCTGGTTCCTGAGCAAGTGGCTCATTAAAACCAAGGGGCTATTCCATCAAAAATAAACACGAAGAGTACTGATGCCAAGTCTAGAGAATTTTTTATTTAGGATAATCAGATTATCTTGTGTAGTTAAACCATTAAATTACCTGACTTGGGCAGCAACAGGAAATACAACCTACATTCCACAAAATAAACATTTATCTCTGGAGAAAACATAACCCCTTATATAACTCTACTCAAAGACCACATTTGTTTTTTACAACTCATTCATCTAGATTATTTGCAATGTGCGCACAGTCTCCATAAGTGCTAGCTTCTGTTTTTGCTTCTTCCTCAGAATTAATGGTTCCTTGTTGAATTGTTTATTATCCTATCAAGAATAGAGAAACTTCTCTAGATATTTCAAGCAAGAAGATATATTGCAAGGAATTGGATAAGGGAGTAGAACAAGAAAAGTGAAAAGAAGAAAATGTTTGAGGAAATGGAGAGCAAAAAGGAAGAAAGATCTAGAAGCTGCTTCCTCCTTCAGGCTGGAAGTAATGAACCTGACAGTGTCACCGAAATGCCAGAAGCGATGCCTTTGCTCCTGCCGCATTTAAAACTGGAATGCTGCCAATTCAGAAGCCCCCAGTCTTATTTATGCTATTGAATTATCCCTAATCCTCAGGGACCATAGATCTTATTTTGTCACCTGCTGCTGCTACTGCTGGCAATCACCAGTAGAAGCAGAATATAAATAGCTCCTGCCTCCTTTCTGTCTTTCAATCTTTCATCTGTACTTTCTCACTGGCAAAAGCCAACTGGAAGTTAAGTAATAAGCAACTCTGGAAAGCATAATTTTCAGGCTTCTAGCTCCAGTGAAGAAGACAATGTAGTTGTGCCAATGTGGGAAGGTGAGCCTAAAAACACTAGATGTTACTCCGTACCCCTTTCACAACTCAACATCCACACATGTCTTCCTATTTGCAATAAACTGTGTTCCCCTAAAACTCATACACTAAAACCTAATCTCAAATGTGTTAGTATTTGGAGGTGGGACCTTTGGCAGGTGATTAGGTCATGAGGGTGGAACACACATGAATGGAATGGTTTCTTATAAAAGAAACTTTAGAGAGATCCCTGGCCCTTTCCACCATGTGAGAACACAGCAGTAACTTTCTGTGTCTTGATCTTGGTCATCCCAGCCTCCAGACCTATAAGAAATAAATTTCTGTTTTTTATAGGTCATCTAATTTTTTGTATTCTGTTATCACAGCCCGAATCAAATAAGACATCACTCATATTTAAGTTTATATTTGACAACAATAAGAATAGTATTATTTTTCTATGTAGCAAGGTGCAACCATAGATCCTACAAATGAAGATAAGATTGTCCTTTCCCCACAAAGAGGAAACAAATTCTCATTAGTTATTGTATTCAACTCTGGATGGTATTAATTCCTTTTTTGGTCCACTTGGATATTCTAGAATTTAAGACTGTATTTTAAATTTATCTACCAACAATGAATTTTATACAAAATGTTAGCAAAATAGGAAAATAATTAATATAGCCAAATAAGCAAAAACATATAATTCTTGTTTTATAACTTGTTGTAAGATCATACTTGATATTTATAAATTCCATGAGATATTACAGGTTGGTTTGTTTGTTAACCTGTATGTCATGTGATTAAGGATCTTTACTGATGGAGAGTCCCAATTCTCATTAAATCAGTAATGATCTTATCTTGTCTTATTCTTCTATGACCTTTTAAAAAGTTATTTTAACATTTTATTGAAGCAAAATATATACACAGAAAAGTACTTATGTAAGAAATGTTCAAGTGAAATTATTTTTCACAAGTTGAGCATACTTGTGTCATCAGCACCTAGATAAAAATCAACATGACCAGTGGACCGAAAGTTCCTCTCATGCTCCCTCCTATTCACTACCCCCCATCTCTGCACCCATCTTCTTTAATTCAAACATCACAGACTACTTTATTCTGCTTTAAGATTTTATGTAAATGGAGCCAATTCAATATAACTGTATTATTCAGGAGTCTCTAGATAAACCAATAAGAGATGATAAATAGATAGATAGATAGATAAGAGATGGCCAGATAAGTTAACAAAAACTTAACCCTCACAGTATTCTTTTGTACCTGGCATCTTTTCCTCAACATTAGATTTCTAAGGCTTATTGATATGATTCATGCAGTTCTCAACTGTTTATTTTTTCCATCCTATTGTGATGCAAATGTGGGTGGGTTCTAACTTTTAGCAATGGAAATAAAACTTAAGTATATATTCTAGTATACTGCTTTTGATAAACATATGTATGCTTTCCAGCTGAGCATGTATAAGGAGAGAAACTGCTGGATCTTAGGAAATGCATTTAAATTTTAGTGGATACTACCAAACCATTTAATTTTCCACAAACTTTTACTAGTGAGCATGCAAACACTAAGTGACACACAGAGAAGCCTTCCCTGCTTGCCTAATGAGGCAGAAACCTAACTCTTCCTTCAGTACTTTCATGAATCACTCCAGTTTATTCAGTGACTTCCTGAGTGACTCTGAGATATACAATAGCTATCTTTTTTTAATGCCTACTAGATTTTTTACTTATTTGTTTTGTCCTTGCCATTTTATATGTGTCTTTAAATATCACATACCTGTTAACTCTTACTTATTGGAAAATAACTAAGATTGTTGGTGGAGAAAAGTCCTGAGTTCCAAAACAGCTGCTGCAGAGCCCTGGCAATCTGATGCCTAGGAGAGAAGAAATCTTCCTAAGACCCTATGGATACAACTCTATAATAAATTAAGGGGAAATTTTATTTCTGGAAACCATCAAAACCCTAGAGGAGAAAGCAGGAAGCAACCTCCTTGACTTCCACTGCAGCAACTTCTTACTTGACACATCCCCAAAAGCAAGGGAATCAAGAGCAAAAATAAACAAATGGGACCTCATCAAGATTAAAAGCTTCTGCACAGCAAAGGAAACAACCCATAAAACTAATAGGCAACCGATGGAATGGGAAAAGATAGTTGCAAATGACATATCAGATAAAGGGTTAATATCCAAAATCTATAAGGAACTCATCAAACTCCACACCCGAAAAACAAACAACCCAATGAAGAAATGGGCAGAAGATATGAACAGACACTTCTCCAAAGAGGACATCCAGATGGCCAACAGACACATGAAACGATGCTCAGCATCCATTCCTTATCAGGGAAATACAAATCAAAACCACACTGAGATACCACCTCATGCCAGTCAGAGTGGCTAAAATGAGCAAATCAGAGGACTCTAGATGCTGGCGAAGATGTAGAGATATGGGCACCCTCCTACACCGTTGGTGGGAATGTAAACTGGTACAGCCCCTCTGGAAAACAGTGTGAAGGTTACTCAAAAAATTAACAATAGAACTCCCCTATGACCTAGCAATACCACTGCTAGGAATTTACCCAAGGGATATAGGAGTGCTGATGCATAGGAGCACATGGACCCCAATGTTCATAGCAGCACTCTCAACAATAGCCAAAACATGGAAAGAGCTTAAGTGTCCATCAATGGACGAATGGATCAAGAAGATGTGGTTTATCTATACCATGGAATACTATACGGCAGTGAGAAACAATGAAATCTGGCCATGTGTAGCAACATGGATGGACCTTGAGGTTGTTATGCTGAGTGAAATAAGTCAGGCAGAAAGGGCAAATACCATATGTTTGCACGTATTGGAGGATTAGGAGGAACTTAAGGGAGGACCATGGGGGAGAAGAAGGGGGAAAATAGTGGGGGAGAGGGAGAGAGGCAAACCATGAGAGACTCTTGAATGCTGAGAACAAATTGAGGACTGATGGGTATGGGGGGGTAGGGGGAGATGGGCATGGAGGAGGGCACTTGTGGGGATGAGCACTGGGTGTTATATGGAAACCAACTTGACAATAAACTATTTGTAATAAATAAATAAATAAATAAATAAATAAATAAATAAATAATATTTACTTGCTAAAAAAAAATTTACTTCTGGAATGGCAATGTGAAAGGCTCAATGGAAACATTCCTAAGCAAAATAAGCATAACTGGTGGAAAATATTTTTTTAAGATTAAGTTTCTGGAAACTATCTGACGGGCATACAGCAAATAACAAACATTTATTAGAAATCAGGGGCACTTGGGTGGCTCAGTCGGTTAAGCAACTGAGCAACTCCTGATTTCATCTCAGGTCACTATCTCACAGCTCATGAGTGTGAGCCCCACATCAGGCTCCACACTAACAGTGCAGAACCTACTTGGGATTCCCTCTCTCTCTCTCTCTCTCTCTCTCTCAGAAATAAATAAAACTTTAAAAAAAATAAAAATGAACTTGTTTAGAATTCAGTAAGAATAATAAAGTCTATGATATCTGAACCATGACCACTTCTTCCAACCCCTCCCAGTGAGGCATGATGAAAGTTCCATTGAAGATGGCCACAGGCAAGAATACAGGATACCTAGCCCTCCAGTTCCCAGTTATGGACTACAGTATCTTTCTGACAGGTTCAAGCTGCCAGGATCTCTCTACTCTGTCACCTATTAGTTGCAGAAACTAAAGCCCAGGTGAGTGTGGCCAAGATGTCAAAGGCTCTCTTCTTCCACCCAGTCCCCACTCATAGGGTGGAGGATCAACCTCAGATGTGACATGCTAGGAAAACAGGACCCCAGTCTACCCTCACCCTCCTCATTTTTTTGCATGTATTGTAATTTGTTTTCTTGAAAACTGGACATCTTAGATAATGGATTTCAAGAAGGATGTCAAGTCCATTCAGTGAGTAAAGAACATGCTTTTCACTAAATAGATCCGTGACAATTGGCCACCCAGATGGCCAATTAGCCATGAATTAATATGTTCCTCTCACTCCATACACAAAAGTTAAAAAGGATAGGAGACCTAAATGTAAGTGCTAAAAATATAAAACTCATAGAAGAAACCATAACAGTAAATTTTATGGCTTTGAATCCAGTAATGACCTGACAACTTTAGATATGACCCAAAAAAGAAAAGTTACAAGAAACATAGGCAAATAGGGCTTTATCAAAAATTTAAAGTTTTCCACTTTAAAGCATACTGTCAAGAAAGTCTGTAGACAGCCCACTGGATGGGAGAAAACATTTGCCCTACTGAAATTAAAAAAATAAATAAATAAAATAAAAAGGCACTTTACAAAATGAAAAGAAAATTAAGAAAGTGGAAAGTGTAAAAAGCCTCTGAAAGGTAATAATTTTTTTCACAGAAATACAACATAGGTTAATTTGAAATCCGTACATATAAATGACAAGGTTTCTATTATGCTTCAGTAGAGAGAAACAGAAAATGTAAAAAAAAAAAAAAAGTTGCAGAAGGCTTTGATGAAAATGAGTTGCCTTAAAATAAAGCCTTGTAATTTTAACTAATCTTATTGTGACATTTTGATTTCATGGGAAATTTTTTCGAGCCACAGGAACCCAAGATACATATCAAAGTGATAAAAAGCTTGGCTTTAGCGTTCCCAGCATGCCAAGAAAATTGGAAGCACATCAAAGTTAAGGACATTGGAGGATGTCCAATGAGGGAAATAAAGCAAAATTGTTTCCAATTGGTAAAAAAAAGAAAATAAAAGGGACATCATATCCTTGTAGTTAGAAATGTTCTGTTTTTTAAAAAGCTGATATGAGTGCATAATATCATGAAACAGTCAAAACTACAAATTATGTCCTGTAAAAATACTGTTTAAAATGGCAATCTGGATATGTAATGGGGTATTAATATACTCTGTATAGGAATATTGCTAAACTGCAGATTTTATATTATATATAGACACCTTTATGACTGTTGTATCAAGGATAAAATTCTGGAAGAATAACGTGTAACATCTAACTTTTGTTTTATTAATTCTCACAATTTATAGAAAGTAGCCACAGAATTAGTTCACTTTTCTACCTACAATGTATCTACTTTGTGGAATTTCCAGTGATCATTATCTTTTTATTCTGGTCTCTTGGTTCATAACTTACAACACACTAATAAATAAAGCCACTTAATAAAGTTCTATCATTCCAAATCGAAAGGACAGTAGGTTAAATATTGCAAAGGAAATAAAAGGGCAAGAAACTAAAATATTGTTGAAATATGGAAAACTAAGATTTCACATCTACAAATATAATTATACCACATTGTGACTCTAATATTTCAGAAATTACACATCTACTTGGAATATCATATGGCTGGCCCCCTATAAACTCTAGTTCTAGAAGCTGGGCCAAGGTGGCCAACTAACACACAGTGCTTGGCCCCTTTTCTCTATATTAAATGATGTATTTTTACATGTGATAAAGTTTCCTGTTCCATTATAGTTTCATGATACCAAGAATGACAATTGTATTCAGCAAAATTTATCATATGTTCGTGCTTTTTCCTTTATGAAAAAACATACATAGTTCTGTGGTCCATTTGCAATGTCATCTCACCAGAGAAGTTATTCCATCATATACTTGGATAAAGCATTTCATTTTATTCAGTGTTTGGGGACAGTATTTATTGACTTACCTTAACTACAGTAATTCAAGATGTTTCTTGGATACAGAGAAGGAGACAAATAGCTATACAAAAGAGGATTTTCTGTACTTATATTCCCAATCCTTTATTTTAACCTTAAATCTCAAAGACACCTGGTAATCATAAAGAATTATTTCAGTTTATGATAGTTTTTTAAGAATAAAAACTGTAAGGGTGCCTGGGTGACTCAATCAGTTAAGCTTCTGACTTGACTTGGGCTCATGTCATGATCCCACAGTTCGTGTGTTGGAGTCTGGTGTCAGGCTGTGCGTTAACAACACAGAGCCAGCTTGGGAACTCTACCCCTCTCCTGTTCACAATCTCTCTCTCTCTCTCTCTCTTTTTCTCTCTCAACAATAAATTAACATTTTAAAAAAATAAAATAGCAACAGAATATACATCATTAATTTTTACAGTATTCATAAAAACTACTTTTTAATGTATTTTTTCTGTTGTCTGTGATCTTATTTAGTTGATAATGCATTTATGAATTCTCTAGATATCTGAGGCTGTGTAAGTTCATATTCTGATGCTGCTATT
This sequence comes from Hyaena hyaena, assembly GCF_003009895.1. Lineage (NCBI taxonomy): Eukaryota > Metazoa > Chordata > Mammalia > Carnivora > Hyaenidae > Hyaena > Hyaena hyaena. Next base: position 467,847 of record NW_024081674.1, read on the forward strand.
GCTCTGACTATGAAAGGAGCAAGATGAGTGGGTTGCTTGAACCATTTACTATGATAGAACTCTAGATAGTCCTACCAAATAAATAGTAGAAAATAAAATACAGTCATAAGTCAAACCTATTTTTATAGGAATTAGCATACTTATTGTACCATATTAAACTACATTAATTTAATGGTATGAATCTCCCAACTACAGGGAAAGGTAGTTATTTCCACTTGTATTAGATGGAACCTTTCATAGATGTGTTAGAAAAGCCCTTGATAATCCTCACATCCACCTCCAACACACAGTCTAAGTAAGTAATGCCTGTCCATCCAAACATAATATCAACAAAGGGATAGTTTAAAGGCCCTTGCAGGCATATACCACCACACACACACACACACACACACACACACACACACACACCACTGTCTCTATCTACTCTGACAGTAAAATATAACAGTATAAGTTTACTGTATTCCTTTCAAAGGAATTCTAGCCTTCTAGCCTTTCAAACACCCAAATCATCCCTTCTCAACATCTGGTTTCACTACTTCTTCACTCAGTCTATAATCGAACATGATTTTCTAAACATCACCAGGAATTAAACAGAATATTTTCATCATCTTATTAAGCAGGAATCATACCTATCCTGTTTAACTGTGTATTCCCAGCCCAGTGGGACACCTGTTGTGAGCTTGTAAATGTTTGTTGTTTAAACAAATTATCCAGTGATCCTGAACCCTAGCCACACCTTCACAGTGGACCTGGTAGATTGGTCTGCCAAGCTCCCTCACATCATCTTTTTTTTTTTTTTTTTTAACAAATAGTTTATTGTCAAATTAGTTTCCACATAACACTCAGTGCTCATCCCCACAAGTGTCCTCCTCCATGCCCATCCCCCCCTCCACCCCACATCCATCGGTCCTCAGTTTTTGTCAGCATTCAAGAGTCTCTCATGGTTTGCCTCTCTCCCTTTCCCCCACCATTTCCACCCTTCTTCTCCCCCTTGTTCCTCCGTCAAGTTCCTCCTAATCCTCCTATACGTGCAAACATATGATATTTGTCCTACTCTGCCTGACTTATTTCACTCAGCATAACACCTTCAAGGTCCATCCATGTTGCTACACATGGCCCAATGTTCATAGCAGCACTCTCCCTCACATCATCTTGATGGGAGCAGTGACAACTGAACGGTCTGGCCCCAGGCTAAGATTGGGAACCTGCCGCAAACTCACAAAATGAACCCTTCCTCTGAATAACTTATTTTCAGAACTAAGAAATTCAAGAATCAATCTACATTCTAGAAAGGAGTAAAAGTAAACTTACAAAACAGCAGATGCTTGCCTGTGAGGATAGAAATGAACGAAGCTGATGTGCAAAGACGAAAAGGTACCAGAAAACAGACTGTAAGAGAAGCCTCTGTAGAGCACCCTTTCATGCTCCCAGGCCCTCGCTCTGGCCCATCCCTGGGTCCTAGCCAAGTCCTTGCTTGGTTCTGTGAGAGATGTCTGCATCCTTAAAATAAGTTCTCCTTTTATGAAGTAACTCAAAAGGAGATTGATTGATTGATTGATTGATTTTATTTATTACCTAAATAAAATTATTTCACTTCACGATCATCTGTGAAGACTTTCCAAAATAAAAATGACAGAACCCTCCCCAGGAGACTCAGACTCAACTGGAGACTTAGTGGAAATGGGCGGGGATGCTGGCCTCATTCACTTTATTTTTAAAAGCTTCACAGATCATTTTGATGCTCAGCCAGGATTGAAAGCAACTGAACTATGCTATGTATTGTAGGAAAATATAAAGGAATAAGAGGACGGTAACCAAGTACCGTTGGGATTTTGATTTCACTAATTGTATTGGACATGTGTAGGTAAATAATACTTAAACATGCTTTCAAAGAAATGTATCAAATATCTGAAGTGTGTTTAAAAGTAGTGAATGAATAGGGAGAGAAATAAGATACTGGAATTAGAGCCAACTCTTTCTTTTGTGCATTTATCTCAATGTCAAAGGTACCTTTCAGCACTATACATTAGAAAACTTTAAACCCTTAATAATACAAAAGTAATGGTCATTTATGTTAAAATGACATAATGTAATTTTAAATGAAAGGTTCAAAATGTTCAAATCATGCAAATAAATTGTAAATTAGGACTAGCTTCTTGAAACATTAGACCATAAAACTGAAGTTTTTATTTGATTTATTGCCAGATGAACCCATCCTATGTAAATTCTGTATATCTGCTCCAAGCCATCTTCTCTGAATTACATGCTATTCATCATCCTGACATTACTAAAATAGCATAAACTTCTATTAATAAAGATAACACAATTTAAATGTCATTGCTGATATTCCCTTTATATTTCCATGTACATGGGAAGAGGGTCTGAAAAAATAGTAAATAATGTAAATAACATATTGACCAAAATAAAATTTGATTCCAGAGAAAAAATGTAAATGTAGAAAAATTTTCACCGTTAACTTGATATTTATTTTTAATAACAACTCTCATTATGAAGAAATGTACACAGAGATGTTATTTATAAGCCGAAAACCACAGAGTGCTCTTAACTCTGAGTGCTCTTAACTTTCCACTTTATGCCTCTATTTAAGTATTAATTTCTATTTTGCAGAGTAAAAACCCGTACATTAATCCTGGTTGGTAAGAAAAAGAGAGACATTCTTGCTTTCCCTAAAGTCCATCTTTTAACATTGAATATTAATCGCATCTGTCATGAGTCAAAAAGTTTTCCCTTTTCAAACCGATGTTATCACTGTTTGTAAATTTCAGTCAATCTATAAAACCCAAATGTACAATTATTTAACTAGTATCAGTTTTGGTACCAGAAGTTACCTTTTCTAGATGAGGAGGAGTTACTACCTTCCAGGGTCTATTTCTCAATCTTACGGGCACAGAAATGTGATGTTTATTTGCTGAGAATATTTTTTCAAGTTTATCAATCATATGCATCACAATTTTTTTGAACTGCTTATTCAGTTTTGCCCCATTTTTGTTGCAGTAGTCAACATTTTATTGATTTATAATAATTTTATATTATAAATATTTATCATATGCATTGCCAGTATTTTTCCCAATTTTTCCTTGATTTGGTATTTGCATTTTGGTTGTTTGAAGTTTTAAATATCTTTGTGATCCAAACTATTGGGTTTTTTTGTTATTGATTTATGTAGCCTAATAACTAATCAGAATATTTATCATAGATAACAAAGAAACGAATATTTATCCAAAAAATAAAAAGCAGGACTAAAATTGGCTATTTCAGTCATCTTTCTTGCTTCTTGGAAGCACATATGTGACTGAGCGTTCCTTTCTTGACATTTTTTTCTTTGTTCTCCATGGTAATATAGTCTACTGGTTTTCCTCTTTCCTCCCTTGCCCCTACTTTTTATCTTTTTTACAAGCCCATCCTACTTTGGCTGAACAACAAATAGTGTTATTCCTTAATATTTGGTGTTAGAATGCCTTCTGACATCATTCTATACCCTCACCCCTGGATGCCTCAGCCATATTAATGAGCTTAACTGCTATCTGTGGCCTATTGATTTACTCACATCTCTATATCTCCAACCTGAATCATTCATCTGAGCCTCCTATCTATTCAACTGTCTATTTGACACATCTACTTATAACCTCAAAGGTGCCTGAAAGTCAGCATGTACAAAACTGAGCTCCTTCTTCCCTTCTTTCTCTCCAACATTGATCCTCTCTCAATATTAACTCACTCAGTGAATGTTGTCAAAATACGCATGAAACTCAGAACTTTAGGAGCCATCTTTGACATCACATTGTATTGGGCATGCTGATGCATTATGAAATGGAGCTGTAGTTATATGTATTGGATTCACTGATTTCTCTTTGTTTGGAAGATCATCAGCAATTACCTGGATCACACCAATAGCTGAAATCAGAAGTCAGTAAAGTTTTTCTGTAAAAGGCCAAATTATAAATATTTCAGGCTTTTTTAGCTTTGTGTCTTGTGTTGCAACTATTAACCCTGAGATTGTAGTGACAATAGCAGCCATAGACAGTACGACAGTAAACGAATGAATGAGCACAAATATGTTCCAATAAAGCTTTATTTATGGACACTAGAATTTAAACTTCTTATAATTTTCATCTGACATAAAATTTTATTCTTCTTTTGATTTGCTTTCAAACTTTTAAAAAGGCAAAAACAATTTTTAGCTCACAGGCTGTAAATATATTTGGATTTGATTCTCAGATTTCTCATTTGCCAGTTCCTTTCTAAGTGGTCCTCTCTCTTCTACTTGCATGCCTTTTAAATTTATTTGTAACACTGCAGACAGAGGAGACTTGTCTGAATTCAAATCTGATTATGCCAAACTCCTGCCCAGTGACTTTCCTCTGCTCTTAAGGAAAATATGAAACTTTCTGACGTGGTTTCAAGGCTCTGTAGGGTCACATTCCCACTTTTCTCTGTTTTCATCTTACACAATCTTGATAAACACTTCATTTCATACTCAATGCATTTCTCTCACTAATAATTCTTGACGAACACTTTTTATCAATATAGGATACTCTGATTCTTAATTTTTCTATCTTGCATCATATACAAGACATGTTTACCAAATATATGTTAGAAAAATCTCTGTTACAAATTGTTTATGGAAAATAAGTTGCACATCTTTGCTCTCTTACTATACAGTTTACAAACAAAATATATTTTTTCTGGTTGTCAGATACTATGTGATAATTGTGTGGTGTCAAATAATTATAATCTTTGAAACAGCTTCTGACTCTATTTCATGTATTTAATAAAATCATGCTAAATACCTAACAATCATAACTGTACTTTTTTTGAGAGAGAAAGAGAAAGAGAAAAAGAGCACCTGTATGCACATGCACATGAGCACACATCAGCAGGGGAGGGGGAGGTGGGGAGAGACAGAGAGAATCCTAAAGAGGCTCCACACCCAGTACAGAGTCCAATGCAGGACTCAATCCCACAACCTAGGATCATGACCTGAGCCAAAATCAAGAGTTGGTTGCTCAACCGATTAAGTCACCCAGTCACCCCATAACTGAGTATTTTTAATAAGACCTTGTAGTCGAATTTACACAGATGCACTTGTGATGTGCAACAAAATAAAAAAGCTCATTACTCCAATTAAATGTTGCTTTTGACATGAATAATCTCTACTGAATGCCATTTTTCAAGTCAGTTTATTTAAATGAGTTTGACAAACTATTAAATAATATCCATAAGCGAGTAAGTCAGAAATATAAGACTGTTATTACATCTGACACTCGACTCTGTTTGGGGGATCCTATACAATTTAATCAAAAGAAACTCACCTTGCTTCTTTACCTATGCTGACATTCAACAGTGCCAATTAAATAGGTTTTCTATGCTAAAACTTATTAATATAATCAGCACATTCAATGGTAAAGATATCAGTGGTTTTATAAAAATGAATCTCTACAGTCAGAGTAATAGTAATAATGACATCTTGACTCCTCATATTGAGCCACAATCCATTGTCCAAACTGCAAAAAATTGAACCAACTCTGGAAGTTATTGTAGTTTGTCACAATGGCCATCCAGTAGGCTAAAAATTATATTATGACAGTTGGACAATTACAAGTGAGTTACCATTATTTAACATGATTTAAATAAATATTTTAGAGCTGAAGGAACTGATTTTTTGACTTTAGGAAAGTCACTTAACCTCCTTAGTCTAAGATATGTCCCCTATAATGGGCTAATAGTAGCAACCTCATCATATGTATTAAATAATACATATTGTGTGTGTAAACATTATCATACACATATAAGGTATCACAAACTTCACTTTCTCATGGTGCATTTCCCTGGAAGATCAGTCAACCATTTATTGTTGAATGGTTCTAAAACATAAAGAAGTATCTGATAAAAGCTGAACAATAAATACCACTTTCAAAGTAGGTCTGTTCCTGGGGCATCTGAGTGGCTCAGTCGGTTAAGCCTCCGACTTCCACTCAGGTCATGATCTCACAGCTTGTGGGTTTAAGCCCCGCATCGGGCTCTGTGCTGATATCTCAGAGCTTGGAGCCTGCCTCAGATTCAGTGTCTCCCTCTCTCTCTCTGCCCCTCCCCCACTCGCACTGTGTGTGTGTGTGTGTGTGTGTGTGTGTGTGTCTCTCTCTCTCTCTCTCTGCCCCTCCCCCACTCGCACTCTGTCTCTCTCTCTCTCTCTCGAAAATAATCATTAAAAAAAAATTGTTTTTAAGTAGGTCTGTTCTGACTATCCTATTTTAAACTTCCAAAGAATACCTAGTACCCCACACTCACAATCTACTCTGCTCCTGTAATTTCATACCATTTATCACAATCTAGCATACAACAGTTCTTCTATCTTTCCTTTCCTTTTTCCTTAACTATACTCTAAGTATTATGAGCAATGAATGCCAAAACATTTGCCTATACTGTTCAGAGTGGAAAACAATGTTTGTCATATAGTATGCACTTTGAAACTATTTGTTTAATAAATAAATTAGTGAACTCTATACACTTTGATTCTCTGGTGCCTTCATTATGCCACATAGTCCTAAAGATTTACTTTAAAGCCTCCAAAACTAACCTCTCACTCCAGTTGCATATGGCCCCACTCTCCCAAAAGACATTCCTTTAAGGCCAATTTATTTCTCTATATCTTCCCATCTTTTTTATATTTAATTTTAGCAATGTTAGTGATTCAGTCATTATAAATCATTTCAATTGACTTTCCAAGAAAGCAAATAGGTGTTTCATCTAATTGTCTGGGAGCATTTTGTGAATCTATAATTGATTTTTTTTCCATTAGTACTCTGCTCTATCAGGGAAACAGGTTGTCATAGTGTCTGCTGAATTTAACAAGCACATATCATCCAATAAAGATCATTTATCCTAAATTATAGGATGAGAGACATGCTGGATTAATTATGACCACTCTTATTCTAAAGCATATAATGACTTTACCATTCATTTTTCTCCTTCATTCTTAGAAACATATGTATTTTGATTACTTTGAAATGACCATTTAAGAGATGGCTATTTTAGAAGATTTAAGAATACAAATTGGCATATAAGAGTCCCTAGAACAAAAGTTTTAGGCTATAATTCACTTTTCTGGGAGGTATTCAGCACTAATTACAACATTAAAGAAAAACTCATTCAGGGAATGTCTAAGTCTCCAGCTATATGACAGAGTGGCAATAGGGTATGACAGTTTGGGAATGTCAATAAATTCAAAAGGTTCAATATGTTCAGAACATACACTAAACCACAAGTCAGTGCCAAAACTAAAATTTAACTCAGAAAATAGTAAAATTCTCAAGCTTCCTAAGGTTTTAATTGTTCCTGAAAGTGTGCCCAAAGTATCTTTTAAAAAGACATATGTGTCCTCTGAATTTCTGTTCAGCTAGGAAAAAATATTTAAGTAAAATGAAGAGTACTTTTTTAAAATTAAAAGACAAGTAATAAGAAAAAGAACAATTACAAAGAAAAGCAATAATTGAGGCATTTAATTTATTCTTGCACTAGAAATTCATTCAGGTACAAAAACAAGAAAACTTTAAATAAATATCTCGGAATTTTGACCCAGTATTATTTATTTTTAAATTATTGGGTCAATAACTAGGCATGAATGTTAATATAACAAACAAACAAAAAAAGACATTCTACCTTACCCCACCACTTGCCTGTGTCTTGAGCACTTCCTATAATAAAGCTAAAAACTAGATTCACACCATAGATATATAGGATTGCTTATATCTTGTATACATTTTTTAATGTAAATGTATCTATTGTGATGGTTTGGACAGCAAGTAGACAGAATTCTAACTCAGCTGACTAACAATAAGGAAGATATAATACTCTGCATAACAAAATATAACAACATTGCATAACAAAATATATGAACTCAAGTTTTGTTATTGCAGTATTTCAAGTGCCCATGTTCTTTCTATGGTTTCCCCTCAGCCATTCCCTCAATGTTTTCTCTGCTAGTTTTCCTAATGGCCACAGAACAACTTCCATGGGCCCAAGTGTCTCATGCAAACAGGACAACATGTAGGGAATAAAATATATGTCTATTCTTTATGTTTCTTACTAAGAGTAAGGAAATAATTCTAAGAAGCCAGTCAGTGCATATCACCTCATATCTTACTATCCAGAAAAGTGTCATATGCCTGTTCAAAAGAGCATTATTTGGCAGAGGAAATAGGGATAGGCTAATTGGTTACATGATGTGCAAGGGACTTGAAAAGGCATGGATTAGCTGAACAAAATGGAGGTTTATATGAAAAGAACAGGGGATGAGGAAAGTCCACCAAATATTACGTGAGCATTCAACAATGTCTATAACATTGATCATATATACTGATTTACAAGTAAATATTTACTGAAAGCCCACCATGCTCTAGGCATTGTGTATTAGGCATCAGAAATAAAACCAAGAACAGGAAAAGCAAGATCTCCACCCTCACAACATCTGTTTGTTAAGGAAAAAGAAAATGTCGGTAGGATGACTAATAAAATTGAATATAGTGAATATTATTAGATAAAAGCATGTGAATATAAGATATATTTTAAAGGGATGACTGTATTTGCTGATCAACCAAATGTGAATGGTGAAAATAATGGAGAAATCTGGGTGGAGGACTGCATTTCCTGAGATAGTGAAACACGTGAGGACCAGTTACGTACTGGAAGCATGAGGATGTCAAGAGTTTTGTTTTGGCCATGTTGTTCTAGGCAGACAGGACACATCCAGGTGAAAATTTGGACAAATGAACCTGGTGCTCCAAGGAGAATCTTTATTAAAAGATTGCATATCCCATAAAATTATCTCCTGGGTGGCTCAGTCAGTTAAGCATTGAACTCTTGATTTTGGCTCAGGTCATGATCTTATGGTTTGTGAAATCAAGCCCCATGTAAGGCTCTGCACTGTTGATGCTGAGCCCGCCTGGGATTCTCTCTCTCCCTTTCTCTGTCTCTGCCCCTCCACTACTCATGTATGTACTCTCTCTCTCTCAAAATAAATAAATAAATATTTAAAAAATTATCTCTTATTCTCAGGATATTTCCTATTTTTACCTTTTTTTAAAAATGGAGTTTATAGTGGGAATGAAAAATGACACAGCCACTTTGAAAGACATTATGGCAATTTCTTACAAAGCTAAACATACTCTTAAATATACAATTCAGTAATTGTGCTCTTTTTAGTATTTACTAAAAGGAGTTGAAAACAACCTATACGTGGACATTTATAGAAGATTTATTTATAACTCCATAAAGTCAGAAGCAACCAAGATGTCTTTCAATAAATGAATGGATAAACTGTGGTACATTCACACAATGGAATACCATTTAACACCAATCAGAAATGAGCTATTTAACTGTGAAAAACCATTGAGGAAATCTAAATGCACATTATGCGCAAGTAAAAGAGGACCATATGAAAAGCCTACATACTGAATGATTCCAACTATATGTCATTCTGGAAAAGGTAAAACTATGGAGAAGGTAAAAAGATCACTGATTTCCATGACTGTGAGAGCAGAGTGGGGAGAATGAATAGGTGCTACACAGAAGATTTGGGGACAATGACACTATTTCGTGTAACACAATAATAGTGGGTTATTGGCATCATACATTTGCCAAAACCCATAGAATATACAACAGCAAGAGTAAACCCTAATGTAAACTATGGACTGTGGGTGATAATGAAGTGTCATATAGACTCATTAGTTGTAACAAATATACCACTCGAGCCTGTCATGTTGATAGTGGGGGGGGCGGTGTGAACATGTGTGGAACCAGAGGGTATATGGAAACTGACTAAATTCTTTCAATATGTGAACCTAAAACTGTTCTAAAAGAAAAGTATACTTTAAAAAAAATCAAATTGCAGAGATATTTTAAAAAATAGACTTTACAGGCAGAGATGTAATAATTTGAAATTGTGAAGAGGAAATTCTATCACCTAATACATCACTGAAGTAAGCCAAAACCATCACTTAAAATTGATTATAGAAAGTGAAAATATGAAATACTGGTTACAAATGTTATTTTCCAAATTGAGTTGTCAGTAGATGTGTTCTCCTGTTTAAAAATTGCAGGCATCATAAGTTCATCAGCCTTGCTTCCAGCAGATTTGCTCTTTCTTTTTCTGTTTCCTAAGGGCCCCGAGGTCTTTATATAAATTGCTTTTGCAAAATTTGCAAAGCTAATTCCTTTTTTATTGATAGTTGATGAACCTGTTATTGAAACCTACAAAGTTTCTGAAGAGAGTATGTGCCCTTTCCCTTGCAACAAGCATAACACTTGTTAATTATTTCACCACATTAGATTTCTCTTACAGAAACAATTTAATGAACAATGATATATAAATGTACCAAATAACTCAGGATTTAAAAATTAAATAACAAAGGTAACTAAAACCTTAATTCCAGGAAGTTGAATACAAGTGAGGCCGTTAGTGAGACATTTATCTGACACCTTGGTGGACAGGGCACTGTCCTACATGTCTTTTGACAATATACAATGATAAAAAGGCATAAGTAGTATAGAGGCCATATTATAAAAAACAAGCAACATTTAGGAAATTTTACACAATACAATACTCTTACAATGCTCATAATATAATGTTCATCTGGATAATACAATGCTTATATGTGGATTACTGTAATATATTAAGCCAATTCTAATTCTTAGTCAACTTAACCGTAATGACATTCATCAATGCCAATTATTTAGGCAATTAGCTCAAATGACTCTTCAAAAAGAAGAGAGGGTGCAAGTGAGCAATGGACAGAGAGAGAGAGAGAGAGAAGTGGGGCTTACCCTCAAGTGAAGCATCTAGTAACTGCTGCTTCAAGTTAGAGAGCAGTAATAACCAAGACAAAACCTCCTCTATAAAAACCTGGAAATTTATAAAATTATTTAAAAACTGTTTTAGAGACTAGAAAAGAGTTCAGAACTGTGATTTCTGGGGACCACCTGAGTGGCTCAGTCAGTTAGGCATCCAGCTTTGGCTCAGGTCATGGTCTAGCAGCTGCTGAGTTCAAGCCATGCATCAGGCTCTGTGCTGACAGCTCAGAGTCTGGAGCCTGGTTCAGATTCTGTGTCTCCCTGGCTCTCTGTCCTTCTCCCACTCATTCTCTCTCTCTCTCTCTCTCTCTCTCTCTCTCTGTCTCAAAAATAAACATTAGAATCATGATTTCTGAGACAAGGGAAGTAAATGAGATGAACCATTTATCATTTATCATGGCTTTCTACCCAGAGGCAATTTCCAAACCACAGAAACATGGAGGGGAAACCAAAACAAAACCTGGTGGTCTGGTTGAGTTAAGGAAATAGAGACTGCCATTTGACATACTTATGAAGGCCTAACGGGTTCAAGGTTTCTAGTAAGTTTCAACTATCCCTAGAGTAAGCCTATTCTGTACCACCTCTTCAAAGAGGTGGCTTTGAAGGATTAGAATAATCTACAATAACTTAAATGCCTGGCCAAGCAAATAAAAACACTTTTTAAATGAAGACAACAAAATCATTACACTGAACAAGGTAACTCACAAAGTCCAACATAAAGTAAAAAATAACTCTGCATGTTCAAACACAGAGCAATGTAATTTATTACATGAAAACAATTCAGCCAATAAAAACAGATTGGGCATCACAGAGATGATTACCCTAGCAGACAAGGGCATTCAAAAAAGCTATTTTAAATACATTCCATTTGCTCAAGAAGGCAGAGTAATAGATAAATATGATAAAGAAAGAAACAGGAACAAACAAAAAAATGGAAATTCTAAAGATTAAAATATATTATCTGAAATAAATTATCTCTGCCTGAGATTAACAGCAATTTAAACACTGAAAAGGAAAAGATCATTGACCTTGAGGACATAACAATGAAGAATAGAGCGGGGGAAAGCATCTGATGTTCTGATGCTTTTCATTTCTGGTATTTCTTGTATAAAGGACGTACTATACAGAGAAGGATGAAAGTAAGAATTAACACAGGCTTCTAATTAGAAAATATGCAAGTTAGAAAATCATGAAATTACATCATCATATGAAGAAATTAAACAAAAAATAAACTCAACATAGAATTGCATATCCAGGTAAAAAATTACCTTAAAAAAATAAAGAGTAAAATGAAACTGTTTCAGAAAAACAAAAGCTGAGAGAATTCCTTGCCAGCAGAGTAACACCACAAGAAATGTTGATAAAAATTCTTTGGAAAAATAAAAACAACCACAGATAGAAACTAAGATTTTATGCAAAGAAATGAAAATCAAAATGCATGGTAGACATGTTGGCAAATGCAAAAGACTGATATTTTATTTTAAGTTCTTCAAAGGAAAATTGTGTGTACATCAATTTTTTTAATGTATTGGAGTTTATAATATATGAGTAGATTGTGTTACAAAAAGAACACCTATTACAATGAGGAATAAAATGGAGACATACGGTCTAAGGATCATACATTCATAAAGCAGTAGAAGCTTTTTGAAGATATGTCAAAGTTGAATGTAATAAACCCTACAGCAACCACTAAGGAAATAAAACAAGGAGATATAGTCACAAAACCAAAATGGGAGATGGCATGGTAGGCACAAAATTGCTCCATTAATCCAAAAGAAAGCAGAAAAACAGAAATACAGAATAGATAGTACAAATAGAAAACAACATAACAGTAAATATAAGTATTTACTCAAAATATAGATAATATATTATGCAGAAATGCTCTAAACACTCAAGTGACATGAATTCTTTGGGTGGATTTTTAAAAAGCAAGATCCAACCATATTTGCATCTATATCAAATTTACTCTAAATATTAAGACACAAATATATTAAAAGTATAAGGATGGCAAAAGATAAATCATGCCAAAACTCATGCAAAAAAAAGTGTATATAGCAATACAAGACAAATTAGGTTTTAGAACAGGGAATATTACCAGGGATAGATGTGGGCATTTCATAATGATGAAAGGGTCAGTTCAACAGGAAGGCAAAGCAATTCTAAGTGTGCATGAATGCAATAAAAGAACTTCAAAATACATAAAGCAAAAACCAAACAGAGCTGAAAAGAGAAACAGCCAAATCCAAAATTGCTGTAATCTGAATGGAGGAAAGTAAAACCTAACCTTATGTAATGTTTTAAATTTTTATGAAAGCAATTGATATAGGTACTACCAACGGGTTACCAATCATTCATTTACTCATAATACTATATGCCAGAGAATTTCATAGGTAATACACATAAAGACAACTGAAATATAATCTTTGTTTTCAGGGAATTTACCACCTAATGAAGCAGTTTTAGCTTTGTAGTAGGAGTTACCACTTTGTAGATACAATGAAACCTTGAAATCCAAGTAACTTGCTCTGTGGGTGTTCCACAAGATGAACAAACATTTCTAATAAATTTTAACTCGAGAAGTTAGCAGTGTCTTCAATACAAGTAGAACATGATGTCAAATGTCACGTGATCACAACTGACCCAATTGGTTCTCTCTCTCTCCTCTCTCTCTCTCTCTCTCTCTCTCTCTCTCCCCCTCTCCCTCTCCCTCTCTCTCACTGTGGGATTGTTGGGTGATTGTCTCCCATGCTTGGATGCTCGTTCTCAGGCCATGGTGTTTGGCAGAAATGAGTGATTTTTCAGAACATTGGAAGGTGCCCACAAGTGGCAGTAGTGTATTTCTTGTCACTTCAAGCACCTATGGATAGTCCTTTGCTTTTCCATACAAGAGTAAGCTTAGGAATGCTTTGTTTCATTCTAGGTCAGCCTGCCTGCAGATATAAACCCTGTTCTCTGCTGCCTTATCACCAGTTATATTAAACACAATATATGACAAGAGTTTATTAATACTGTACGTACTCAACATCCATGCAAGTGTACACAATGGTTGAAAAGAAAAGCAGCAGCAAGGAGATAATTAAGACAGAAGGTAAGAAGGAAATCAAGTATGAACGAGGTATGCCAGTGGCCAAAATTGCAAGATTTTATAAGAAGTCTACATCCGCATCTCATCTGCAGAGTTTCGAAAAGGAGAAAAAGGTGAAGGAATCCCTCACTTAATTAAGGAATGTATAAATGTGGGAAACAATGCAAAATTTTGTAGAAAACACCACTGCAATAAGGCTGTAGCAATAAGAGAGATGAATGTTTTTAATGATAATGCAATGTCACATTTCTATGAAATCCTCAAAAGGAGGCAAAACAAGTGTCATTGGATAGGTTCCTTGTTAAAGTTGCACAGAAAGAAAAAGATTCCATTGAGCCAACAGATAGCAGTGTTTCCGTTAGTTTTAGTGGAAGCATACTGCACAATATCCCTCCTCTCTCTTGTCTCCCTCACAACAGCCAGCCATAAAGGTTTACAGGTGTAAATGCAAGTTAATTTGTTTATTCTGCTTTATATTTTGCATTTTCTTTATTATTTTCTATTATATCACAGTACTATAATCATTTGTATATGAAGTTTTGGGGGTTGAGGAACAAATCATTATTTCTTATGGGGAAATTCGCTTTGATATACAAGTGCCTTTTTAAATTTTTTTTGTTTTTAGTGTTTATTCATTTTTGAACAGGGAGAGACAGAGTGTGAGCGGGGAAGGGGCAGAGAGAGTGGGAGACATAGAATCTGTAGCAGGCTCCAGGCTGTGAACTGTCAGCATAAAGCCCGACACATGGCTTGAATTCAAGAACCCTCTAGATCATGGCTGGAGCCGAAGTCAGACGCTTAACTGACTGAACCACCTAGGTGCCCCGATATACAAGTTCTTTGATTGCAAGCATGTTTCTTGAACAAATTATGCTCTTAAACCAAGGTTTTACTGTATTTATTTGGATCCAAGACAAAACCAAATGGGAAGTTTAGTAAAGTTACCTTTTCTCCCAAGTTTCATTACAAAAAATTTCAAATACAGAAAAGCAAAAAAAAAAAAAAAAAAACAAACAAAAAAAACCAAAAACCAAAAACTTTCCTATATATCTACAAAATGGATTTTAAAATTTCATTTTCTATTATTTTCTAAACTTTCTAGCTATTCTTTCCATGTATTTGAAAGTAAATTTCAAATACCAAAATATCTCTAAATAATTTAACATGTCTCTCCTATAAATAAAGATGTCATATTAAAACACTCTATCAAAAAAATACATCTGCAAAAAAAAAAAATACATCTGCTAAATTCAGTCCCTTCGCTAATTCTCTAAATTCCCCCCCAAGTTTCTTTATAATTATGTTTATAAAACAGGATCAAATCAACTTTCAAGCATTGTATTTGTCATTATATCCTGCTCTTTTTTTTTTTAATTTGATAAGGTCTCTGCACTGCACACACATAGATACATACACCCTTTTTCAGGCTGTTATCTTTTTGAAGTGTGTGTCAAAAGAGGAAAAAAAAACCTGTAACAAGTTAGATTCCTTTATTCAAGGGGAAACAATCGATGGATTTGGAGGAGTGCAGTGCCTTAGAAGCAGTGGAGGACTCTTCCTGAGAGATTTTGGGCAAAAGAAAGATTTATAGGGCTTAGAAGCAGCAATACCGACACAGGACGTAATTGGCTGGGAAGTCAGGGATTTCCTTGTAAGGCTAGCAGGCCCCACTGACTAGGGTAGGGTAAACTCGCTAAAGCAGAGTTGGAGGATTGTCATTGGTGTATGTTTGGTTTTCTTCACAGTGAGGTGTTTCTCTCAAGGGCAAACTGACAGGTTTCAACCTGTGACAGCTGGGCTACTGGGGTGAACTCCATTTTTTGGTCTCAATATCTGAATTACCTTTATTAAGTGCAAACCATTATTTTCCTGTTCATTCAGATTGTTGATTGCTGTATTCTTTTATTTTTTATATTCTCTGAAGTTTCTGCATAAAATCTTGCTTTGCTTTGATTCGGGACCAATTTTGTTGCATGACAATTTCACTGGTGATACAACACACTTCATATTGAGAGAATCTGGAGGCACAATGTGAATCACTAGATGCTATCAGTTGTGCAAGATTTGATTACTTGGTTAAGGTGGTGACCATAAAGTTTCTCCACTATGCAGATATATTCTGAAGTTAACTTTTTCAATCCCCTATTTTTTGAGTTTTCCCTGTGGCTTACATTGCCCCTCCTAAAACACTCAGTGACTCAACATTCTCTTTTTTCTTTTCTACAGTATGTAACCTTATCCTTAGGAAGGGTTCTCTTCTCACTTATAAAACATTTGTGATGGACTGGTTCAATTATGCCTTATCTTTAAAGGTAAAATGGAAAGCAGAGGCTCTTATCAAAGCTAATTTAAGATCATCAAGCTAATGGGAGAGCTGAGAAGACAGCTTTGGAAGTTCCCTCATATATAAACCACAGTTTTCCCAATTAAACTTTAACTTGATGCTGCTTTTGGTAATTGTTGCCACTTATGTGGAAATAAGTAAATTCCCAGTCTGTAATTATTTAATGACTTTTATTTTTATGTTGTATAAGTAATCATATATAACTCTAAATTCCCCAGGTATCATTTACTAAGACCACAAAATTATGTTCATGCCTATAGTGAGAGAGTTTGATTGCTTTTTAATCACTATCTTCTGAAACAGAAACCATCTGCCCCCACAGGGGTTTTTTGACTTCCCCCAAACTGTCTCACATGTGCTTAGGGATAATGCTGCAGTTTTCAGTTTCTCACCTCCCAGGTCCTGCGTAATGTCTGTTACTGAAAGTCACTGGAAGGAAGCCTTCTGCTCTCATCACGACTCCTACCCTCTGTGAAGGGATAAGCTGCCTGTCTGCCAGGTGTACTCAAAGCCCTAACATTCTCACATCCCTGCAGGATACCAGTGCTCACTGCACAACAAACCATGGTGTGATGCCCAAACAAACAATGCAAATGCTCTACTCCCAAACCCTGTGTGGCCTGGTATCTAAAGTCACACTGTTCATACTTCAAAGTATATTCAAACTTCTAATTTTATCCTCCCCATTAGACCAACTTCCTGAAACTAAGCAGGAAAATAAATGGCACTGTCATGTATTTTTGGTTCTCTCCTGTCCCTCTAGGTAGGTGGCCATCCATCCAATATTTTTGACTTACATTTATCAAAACCACTCCTGTGAACAGATGCCTAGGATGTCCCCTATCTCATGACCACTTTCAGTTCATCACACTGGAGTTACGTTGATCTGGATTCAAATACAAGTTACACAACTCATTTACTATGACCTTGGGCAAGTTCCTTAACTTTTTTTAGTTTCAACTCCTTAACTCAAGATAAATGAAAATATCATTACATGTCACATAGGTGAGGCTTTTTTGTGAGGCTTAATTAAAATAATGCACATAAATCACTTAGCTTATATATAGGCAAATGAAATGCAGCAATAAATATTACTATTTATTCGACATTGAAATCACTCCCACCCATAAAATTTCCTCCAATTATTTCATGACCCATCCAAAACAATTTCACATGTCTTCAGGTACAGTGATACGTTTTTATTTTTGTTTTTTGCATTCTAGGTACCATAGAATATCTAATTCTAAGCAAATTGGGCTTCAGCTAGAACTTCAGAGAGAGTTCAATTTCTTAAAAGCCTATCACTCAGTGATATGTTATTTCCAGCACCATTTAGGAAGAAAGACCTATGCAATTGAGCATAATATTATAGACATACTTTTGTGGCTTCCAGCAAGTCTCAAAGTTGTCAATCATGGTCTGGTACATCAGCAAGATGGCCCTCCGGAGACATTACACATGGCAAATCTTTTAATATTTTATCAGCTGCTGTTGGTAGGAGGCACTTCAGCTTAGTGAGTCTTTTTATTACTTCCTTTCATTTATTCTTGAGAAGCTTTTATCTCTGTTTATTGATTGCTACCTTTAAAATTTTTATTTAACACCGGTAAGTAGAGCTATGATTAATAAATTTGATTAAATTTTTTAGAAGAAAATTACTTGAAATGTGCTTTCACAAGTCTAACTGATTCTCTCATAGATATTTTTGTATGTATTTGTATCTATTCTTTTGTCATGCTGGTTCTCTGAAGAGTGATACTCAGGTAAGGAAAAAAAAGGAGAATTGTCACTAACGGGAAGTGTCACAAAACTCTTGGAAAATTCTTTTTAGGCTGTTTTCAGCGGAGCAATACGTAAGAGGCCACATGCCAAGGATCAGTCATAACCCTCAAGAAGGAAAAAAATAACAACTACAAATATATACACAGAATATTTATTCTCAAAAATGACTGAAATGTGCTTGTGCCTCTTCCCCCTGGTACAGAACCCCAAATAACATCCAACTGTCACAAGAGAAATTTGCGAAGCAGGCGGAAAAAATTATTCAAAAGCCTATTTTAGCTTACTCACAGTCAGAAACTTGCTGATTTCAATCTTTCCCATTTTAGCAGCTGCAAAAGCAACAAAGTGAGAAACAGCAGAGCTAACCAAAGTTCATTAGACTCAATGTACACCCTCGTGAAACTCATTATGGAGATGTCATTGCTGAGGATATCTTGGTACATTTCAAAAGACTGCCGCCTTAGCAGACTGTACCACAGTGCTCTCTGGAGCCCCATTAATCTTATGCTGACCAGTCGTGTTTCTTAGACTAGGTAGCATGGAGCTGAAGGATCTGTTTTACTGTTATTATTGTTTGCTTGCTTAAATAAGAATAACCAGGCAATTCTGCCAAGTATATGAAACTGGGAAACCTTGATTGGCTCTTGATCACAAGAACCTAAGAGAAGGGAAGAAAAAATGGGGTAAAGGTCAGCTCTGCTTTAAGCCTTTGGGAAGAAGAAACCTTACTAAGTTGATTTTTCCATCCCTCTTCTCAAGATGAGAGTAGTAATATCTAAAAGGTCAGGGTGCTGGTATGACCCTGAAGGAAAGAGTCCAAGGAAGTCACTTGAGTTGCTTCCAGAATCCACTGAAGCCAATGAGACAAAAAGAGATCTCAAGCTGTTGAATTTTCTAATCCAGCTAACTAGTATAAGATAATTCATTTTTTTAGGAATATTTTTTGTACCTATACCCCTTGGAAACTTTTTGAATCAGAAGCTTGCCGGGAGCTGCACCGGCCTCTCTGGATGGCAGTCACAGCAAGGAAATGGCAGTGTTTGCACAGCTCCTACCATGAGAAACGAAAACTGGTATCTCTTTCTGCTACTACTGGCTCATGTTGGAAATGAGCCTGCTGGTATTGACCAGGCCTCACAATATTCCAGATCAGACCAATATTCTGAACACAGATACCTCATAAGGAAAAGCATATTCCTGCCTTTACAAAAGAGATTTTAGATGAAAGCTCTGTGGAAGATTGTCAAAAGCCTCTTCCTATGGGCCTTGCATATCAAAGACTTAGATAATAAAGGGGGTTAAGAACACAAGAGTTACAATTGAGCCTGGCCCCGAGACAAAGAGCCTATTTTGGGGTTAAGGTACAGATAAAGGCAGAACATAGTTACTACATATATCTTTGCTAATTGATGAAGCATGGCAGTCCCTTCCTCAAGGCCTACATTCCACAAACACCCTCCCTTACACTGGCATCTGGGATGAGGATAGGTAAGAGTAGCTAAAACATAAACCCAGGTGCAAAGACTGACACATTTAGGGCCCCTATGATAGTTTCCACAAACAAACCAATTCAGAAACATTCATCCTCTTGAGAGCCAAACAGAATGACTCCTAGCTTATCTAAAAACAAATTAACCTATATGTTATCCTGTTTTTCACTAAGAAAATCCTGCTATTTCCTTGGTTGGGATAATTCTGCAATTGCAATTGATATCACAAAATGCCTCCCTTTGTAAGAAATTCCTTTCTCTGACTTCATGTTGTTGCTGAGCCTTTAAATAAAGACACCAAAACTGACAGGATAGAGATGCCTGCCAGGTGATCAGAAAGAATCTCCAGGGCTCGCTCTCTCGCTCCCTCTCTCTCTCTCTCTCTCTCTCTCTCTATATATATATATATATCTATATCTCGCCGACACTGTCCATCCTTCAGGGACCCCTGGACCTGCTGGAGCCGGCATCAGGCAGAAGCTGTCAAGGAGAGCCAGGGATTAGGGGTCCTAGCTAAATCTCCCTCATATCAGGAGGTATTAGCATACAGGAAATGGTGGTGTGTGACTGGCAATGTAGACAGAAAGAGATTATCTTAGTCTAAAGCACTAGTTCTCAACCTATCAACATTGGCTGCACATTAGAAGTAGGGGAAATGTTCCTAAAAATCATGATATCCAGCCCATACTCCAGGCCAATTAAATCAGATTCTCTCAAAAATGGACTTAAACATTAGCTTTTTAAAAGATTTCCCCAGTTAAATAAAATGAGCAATCAAGGTTGAGAACAAGTGCTAAAATATATAACCTTCCCTTCTGACAGTGTTAACCTTTTTTTTGTCCTTGAGTCAGTTTATAAATTCATGCACCCAAATATACATCAATTCCTTAGTGTTGTCAACTGTTTATCACTGTGTGGTTAAAAATAACTTGCACAGGGGCACCTGGGTAACTCAGAGAGTTGAGCATCCAACTTCAGCTCAGGTCATGATTACACAGTTTATGAGTTCAAGCCCCACATCGGGCTCACTGCTGTCAGCTATCAGTGCAGAGCCTGCTTTGGATCCTCTGTCCCCCTCTCTCTGCCCCTCCCTCACTTGTGCTCTCCCCCCCAAAAGAAATAGTTTTTAAAAATAATAATAATTTTCACACAACATTTATATGTGCTATACATACACATGCACATGCTCATATGGCCCATTTGCCCTTAGTCCACTGGGAAATTTGAGTAGGCTTAGATTTGTTAAACTTTCCAAATAAACATAAACTAAATCTCTTGCAGTGATATTTTTTTCAGGTTACCTCCATCTCTTTTAAGCAAGTGATTAAATCTTTCAGGACTGCCTTCACCACAAATCCTTCCCCCATGGCAATACCTAAAGATCTATGCAAGGAGCTGTTTATAGGTCCTCCTGGCTTGATAAAGGACCTCAGATCTGGAATTCTCCACCAGCAGTTTCAGGAATCTCTAAGCATGGTTGCTAGGTAGCTTTAGTTTTGGCTGTCTGACCTTAGTGCCTTTTATACTGTAAATGGTTTTACCTGATTCTAGTGGGTACTTGTGACCATTGCTGAAGTCTACAACCTAGACCATAAAGTTCAGACCCTATATCCTTATCATAAATTCTCCATCTTATGGCTCCTGACTTCTTCCCTCATTCCATGGGTTTTCTCAGCTCTTAAATCTTCCCATGAATCATGAAGTCTCAACTGCATTCTGTAAGCAGAAAGCCTCTTAGACTTTCTGAGAAGCCACTTAGAAATGATCATTAAGTGACTTGCTAAACTCAGAAGTTCACTAAGAGACTCGAGAGTTTTCTCAGAAATGGGTCCGTTTCTTTCATCGGCAATATCTCCATGAGATCCGAGTGAGAAGGAGTCAACTAAATGAAGATTTGGAGAAAGTGCATTCTAGAGAACAAATCCAAATGCGTGAGTTGGGAAAAAGTTGGCCTGGAATAGGACACGAATGACAGGATAGACCCTAGTAAACCAGAAGAGAAAAGTGGCAGAAGACGGCAGGCCAAAGATAAGCTAGAGACAAACTGGAGGGAGCACTTCAGACAAAGCAAGAAGTTTGCATTTCACTATAAATACAAGAGAAAACCAAGAGGATTTTTGTTGTGAGATGGCATGCTCTGATGTAATTTTTAAAAGATAATTCTACTTCCTTTAGAAGAATATGGATTACAGAAGAATTGATTATAGGTTATAGAAGCAAAAATAGAAGTAGGAAAAATATGCCAGTATAATTGTCTGTGTGAGATATGGGTATGGCTTGGACTAAGGTAGCAACAATTCCGATTAATGGAAATCAATAAATAAGGGAAGCATTTTGAAGAAAAGTGCGATTTGCTAATACATGGCATTTGTATGGGTGAGGAAAAGATATCCTATATTCTGGCTTGGACAACAGCTGTGGTGTTATTCATTGAGAAAGAAGAATGGGAAAAGAAGAATCAAAAGTTCACATTTATACATTTTACATTTGAATGCATGAGAACAAAATGTAGATGTCAAATAAGTAGTTATGTGTATCAGCTTTGAACTCAGCAGATACAGAATTGGGAGTTACTGACCTGGAGAAGATCCTTAACACCAGGAGACTGACATCATGTAGGCAACAAGGAATAAGCAAGCTCTAGGGAACTTGAACATTTAGAGAGCAGGCCAGAAAAGAAGAGAAATGTGAATGAAACAAAGATAGAGGAGATCCAGGGAGGTGTGTATAGTCCCTCTGAGGAAAACAGGAAGTAGGTTGTCACATGGGTGAAGGGAAGGCACTAGGGTGCACTGTACAATTCGAGAGAGCAAGTTGTGTGAGAATGTCTCTGTGCAGGAGTGGAGGTGGCCCCACCTTGGATACTAGTGCATGAGCAGTCAATGGAGCATCCTTGCAGAGGGGTGATTTGGAACCATGTATTTGAGCCTGAGCAGGATAAGGCAGGAATCACTGCAGGGGTGGTGGCAGTGGTAGCTACAGGAGATTGGTTACACAGAGAAGGATTGACCAAATAAGTACATATAAATACAGATAAGTAAGTACAGGCTCATTTCTGTGATATTCCTTCTCAATGGACATAACCAAAGGTCATCAATAAGAAACATCAGACAAACCCAAATTCAGGGATAATCTACAAAATAACAGACCTACTATCTTCAAGTGTCAAAGTTGCAAAAGTCAAAGAAATTGACACACCCAGAACTTCTAGGCTATTGATCCAGTATGAGATAATAAATTTTATATACTCTACAAAATGTTATAGACCAAAAAATGATTCCTACAGTCAAAGCTATGAACAACTTTTAGTATTTTAGCATAATGCCCATCTTTTCATGTTTGTAAATTAGAATATTTAGTTCATAATCAAGGTTTTTTAATTAACAAATTACACAACCACAACATAGCAACTTTTAAAGCTAAATTGAAGAGGTTTTTTTGTAAACACAGGAAATGTTTATTTTTTTCTTTTATTATATACTGTGAAGGTAGAATATTTTAACTAGTTTTACTACTACTAACAATTCAGATATTGTTTTCACATAGCCTAACGTAACCTAAGTTTAAAAAACAACTAAATGTTTAATTCCATTAATATCTAACCCACAGCTATATAATTATCTTTGATTCTGTAACCATAGCTAATTTAACATTGGAAAGAATATTTCCATCAAAATTGATTTTTTACTCAGTTATAATTAGCAACTTGAACTTCCCTCGACTGAAAAGTAAGATAGTAGCTGCTAATGACATCAGTGCCTTGAATTTGTTCCTTAGCAGTCATTTGAATTATTTCCATATAGTTCAAGGACTAATTTTTAGCCAAAAAAAAAAATTGGATTTATAGCCTTTGTCAGGTCTGTTATATCGTCCTTATATTACATGATTAAAAAGTGAGAATGGCTTTCAAAATGATAAATGATATCAGAGCATGACCAATTATTTGTCATCACACAAGATAAGCTGTGAGTATTCAATGTCTTCACTTGGGCTCTACTGGACCATATATAACCTCTTTGGGTTGTCTTATAGAGCACCTAAAAGCATTTTAGCCCTCTGGTTCAGGCAACCTATATGTCAAGCAGAAAAAATAAAACCACCGTTCTCAGGTTTGTGTTTCCCTGGAGGAAGAAAACAGTTTGATGCAATTTGTCAAAAGCCAGAGTGGTACTTTAAGGGACAATTTACTTTAAATGGCTATAGTTATTGCAGAACAAAGGCCCATAGCTCGAGATAAAAAATCCTTTCCAATTGGTTTTACTCAGATAGATTTAATTCCCTAAGATTAACTAAGGATATCTAACCTTTCTTACTCCTTGTCTATCTGAAAGCAATAAAAGTAATAGTAAAAACTTCTGAGTTTTTGGGGTTTCATCATCTTTAATATGTGAAATGCAATCAATTCCCTAACTCTTGCATTCTGTTCAGACTCTGAGATAAGAAGGGAATCAACAAAAATGATAACAACAACAACAACAATGAAAAACAAACTTCCCAAACTCAAGAGTTTTACACTTCTTGAGGAGGAGTTTCTTAAAATTTTATTAATAAATTTATATGAAAGTATGTGTGTGTATATATACACATTATATATAATTACAAATTATAATTATAATGTATTAAAATGTAATTATCAAATAAACAAATTGAAATTTTTTACATATACAATTTAAGAATATTTCTATTTTTATCTTATAAGCAAATTTATAAACTACTATAATGTGTTTCATCATGGTCATGACAGGGAATTTAATAAATATCTACTCAAATTTCTATTTTGTTTCTTTATATTTTCCTGTCACTGTCTATGCCACATTATTATTTGCAATATGTGAGATTTTACTGAAAAAGTACCATTATGATTCTGATTATGTTTATCTCGTGTTCCACACTCCTTGGTTCAAAGATTAATCCCAAGTGGCATAGGGCAAGAAGTGCTGAATGTGGTGAAACGTGCTTACCTGAAGCTGACCAGAGTCACATACCCTGTTTCCGCAGCATGAACTAATGTTGGAAAAGTGGCCAGCTGCCCCACAGATGGTGAGAACAAGAAAGAGTTCAACACAGGGGTCTGATAGAACAATATGAAGTTTCTGTCTTTCTATGCACGTCTGTCCATGCATAATTAACCTTTTCCGAAAGCTCTCACAAAAAGAAAACTCCAAGAGACACAAATGAGCACTACCCCAGTCCTCATTAATTCGCTATTGCCTGTAAAGACCTACTAAGAACATGAGATTTAAGTAGATTTGATAGGCTAATGTTACAGCTCACATGAATACTGTATATGATATTTTCAAGTAAAATGAATATACACTTTATACCTACATATAAAATGATAATTGGGGCACCTGGGTGGCTCAGCCAGTTAAGCATCCAACTTTGGCTCAGGTCATGATCTCATGGTTCATGGGTTCCAGCCCTGCATCAGGCTCTGTGTTGACAGTTCAGAGCCTGGAACCTGCTTCGGATTCTGTCTCCCTCTCTCTCTCTCTGCCCCTCCCCAATTTGTGCTCTGTCTCTCTCAAAAATAAACATTAAAGTGTTTTAAAATAAATAAGTATATATATATAAATAAAAAATAAAATAAAATTATAATTGGGGGTGCTTGGACGGCTAAGTTGATTGAGCATCTGACTCTTGATTTTGGCTCAGGTCATGATCTCATAGTTAGTGAGTTCCAGTCCCACACTGGGCTCTATGCTGACAGCTTGTTAATTAATGCATGAACATGTTTATATATCTAACTTCTCATCACAGTATTTCTATAAAAACTGAA
Organism: Hyaena hyaena; assembly: GCF_003009895.1. Classification (NCBI taxonomy): domain Eukaryota; kingdom Metazoa; phylum Chordata; class Mammalia; order Carnivora; family Hyaenidae; genus Hyaena; species Hyaena hyaena. Next base: position 493,196 of record NW_024081674.1, read on the forward strand.
GATGTACTAGGGTGCCTTAGTGGTTCATTTAGTTAAATGTCTGTCTCTTGATTTCAACTCAGGTCATGATTTTACGGCTCATGAGTTTGAGCCCTGCATTGGGGCTCTGCTCATACACGCATGTGCACTCTCTCTCTCTGTCTCTCAAAATAAATAAATAAAACCTTTAAAAAACCCTGAATATATATTTAGAAGAGGGGACTCACTTCATTCTGATGGGATGCCACAGTGAGGACTAAGAAAACCGAAGTGAAGATATTGAGTTCCTTTAAAAAAATATGATTATGTTAAAGTAAACTTTTCCATGTGTTGAAATGCTGCCTTCACCTGACCCTAAAAGGATCATAAATGACCACAAGGGTGACTTTGAATGTAATGTCACTCAGTAAATGCACTGAACTTAATCCTATGAGAAATTTACAGGTTTAACAATAGAGTTAGCAGGGTAAAAAGTGTCCACCTGTATTCTTTCACAACACATCATTACAAAATGCCTAACAATGTCTGGGTCAACTCATGCAGGCATCTTCTTTTGCAGCTATTTCTACCTCTTTATTTTCCAGTGTTATTGAGGTATGATTGACAAATAAATATTGTATATATTTAAAGTGTAAATTGTGATGGTTTGATATAGGTTTATATTGTAAGATGATTATGACAACCCAGTTATTTCATACATCCATTGCTTCATATAGTTAATTTTTTTTTTTTTTTTGGTGTGGTGAGGACACTTAAGATCTACTCTGTTAGCAAATTTCCAGTATACAATACAGTATTAAACTTTTTCAAAACTCAACTAAGGGCAGCATCTTGGCCCTAGAGAAATTTAGTGACGTAGCCCTCATTTGACTTTGTTTTCAGTTATTCTTGGCAAATGCGGCTTCTAGACTCAAAGAAAAATAAACTTACAAGGTCATAAATTTACTTATGTTCTGTCTAATTACCAGAGTGACACAACAGGCTTTTAAAACAGCAATTTTGACCATGCCCACTAGACCCACTAAATATACATACATTTCTGGAGAAGGAAATTAAACTAAGCCTATGAGTGTGGAGGATTAGTTCATTTGTCAAAACTATTTTACAACACAGCTATTATGCAGATGCTTTCAATCTGTGACCTCCTTTTGTTTATTCAGCCACGGACTTCACTTATGGCATGTAGTTCACCAACACTTAGCAGATTAACATTCATTGCTAAGTTCCAGGCACTCAGTTCTGAGAACTCAGCAATGAGTAAAAGAAGACATACATGAAGCCTACAATATATTGAAGAAAACACAAGATTAAAAGGACTGTAATACTAAAAACAAATGGTTTTGAGACTGTACATTTAGAGCTCTATGCAAGGATATGTAGGAAAAAGCAGGAGGATGTACTTTGTAGCATCTACGCCCTATCACCTTGCTACTCTAAGTACACACACACACACACACACACACACACACACACACTACGGTCCAATAGCTTTGACATCACCAGTAAACTTTTAGAAAGTCAAAATCCCAGTCCCCACCCCAGACCTTCTGACTCAGAAACTGGATTTTATAATATCTCCAAGTGATTCATATGCACATTAAAAGGGTTTGAAAAGCACTGGTCTAAAAGCAACTGAAAACCACAAGAAAAAAAAAATTAGTATGTAAAAGGAATTAAATTTATTATTCAAAATAGCATGTAGCAATTCCTGGCTTATCATTTCTAAGTAAGAAAACCTTAGGGGCACCTGGGTGGCTTAGTTAGTTAGGCATCTGACTCTTGGTTTCAGTCCAGGTCATGATTTCACAGGTCATGGGTCCGAAAGCCACACAGGGCTCAGCATGGGGCCTGCTTGAGGATTCTCTCTCCTTCTCTCTCTGCCTCTCCCCCACTCATACCAGGAACTTTTCATATACTCATATCCCTATAACCTCATTTAACTTCAGTTCAGATGAGGAAAGTAATATTCCTCAATAGTAAATTCAGTAGGTAGTAAATTCAGTAGGTAAAACTTGGTCAAAACCAGGTCTGCTAAACTTCAGAATTTAGACCAACAAAATTCTTTTCAAAAATTTATACACAGCATGAGAAATAAATCTTTTCTTGCATAAAAGTTTTTTATTTCTGCCTGTTTTATTCATATACAAGCTAAAATGTTACTTAATAGAAAATAATTTTTAGGAAAATCTTAACACTCAGATTCACCAAACTCATGTTTCAGAAACTACTTAATATTAAATTATTTATGTAGTCAATTTTATGTTCTATACCTCATAATGATTAGATTTTTTAATATTTATTATTTCAGATTTTCTGAGCTTAGAATAGTGCATTTTATTTTCAATTGTGTAGCAGATAATTGTTTAGGTATCTCAAAGCAAACTTTAAATATAGAAAAAATATTATTAAATTATCATGTAAATTCAGCTGCATTTTATCATTCTTTATATGGTGCTTATCCCCAAATATACAGGCATATTAAAATTACATGTAACAGAATCTAGGATGGGACACAAGAATTAATTCCTTTTAACTGGAATATTTTTAAAATCACTTTAATTTATGACCACCTGAACAATAACTCATTTTCCAAATAAGACGTCTCTTAAGTCATTTTCATTGACATTGATTAAATCAAGAACAGCAGCCACAAAACCTCTGCAAATTATCTGAAACCCTGTTTTAGTACTGCTTTCCAGCCAAATAAATGACAAAGTGAGATTCCTAGTCAAGAGCACTGCAATATTGTTAAGAAATGAAATTGCTCTTAAAACTGAAGCTAAAAGGCCTTTAAACAAAAAAATTGGGGTCAGGCCCTTTAGCATGTACCAGATATATCCAGAATCAATTTAATATGTTCTATGGTCTGAGAGTAAAAAACAATTGATATCTGATCAATGATGGTGTTGAGTGCACCAGGGATTTCAGGCATTCACAACAGTAAATCGATATATAATAAAGTTTTCAACTTACCGGGCATAATAAATGGCAACAAACATAATGAAAACCATATGGTAGTAGTTAAAGAATTTGAGCAGAACATGAAATTCATAATAAAGGAATCAAATGGTACATTTAATGTCAGTGCTAACTCTATTTCTCCGCATATAATGGCTATAAATTTATGTGGCATGGTTGAGTGACTTGTTTAATTCTATCAAATGATTTTCTATGTAGTAACAGGGCATTTTTCTTTACAGCTTAATTTTTTGGAATTGTCATATTATCTACAATGCACAGGACATGAATCAAAACTTACAAGATTAAAAACCATCATTAACAGTTGCACCACATCTAGGTCATAGGTGCCCTTCACATATATGAGCAACTTGGACTTGGAAAGAATATATCTGAGCTTTATACAGTAACTTGCATGCCGATTTGAAACACATTGTTTTACTTTTTTTTTTTGCAGCGGGTTTGCTGCCAGAACACAGGTGTCGTGAAAACCACCGCTAAACCTAATCCAAAATGGGAAAGGAAAAGACTCATATCAACATCGTCGTCATTGGACACGTAGATTCGGGCAAGTCTACCACTACTGGCCATCTGATCTACAAATGTGGTGGGATCGACAAAAGAACTATTGAAAAATTTGAGAAGGAGGCTGCTGAGATGGGAAAGGGCTCCTTCAAGTATGCTGGGTCTTGGATAAACTGAAAGCCGAACGTGAACGTGGTATCACCATTGATATCTCCCTGTGGAAATTCGAGACCAGCAAGTACTATGTGACCATCATTGATGCCCCAGGACACAGAGACTTTATCAAAAATATGATTACAGGCACATCTCAGGCTGACTGTGCTGTCCTGATCGTTGCTGCTGGTGTTGGCGAATTTGAAGCAGGTATCTCCAAGAATGGGCAGACCCGTGAGCATGCCCTTCTGGCTTATACACTGGGTGTAAAACAGCTTATTGTTGGTGTTAACAAAATGGATTCCACTGAGCCACCCTACAGCCAGAAGAGATACGAGGAAATCGTTAAGGAAGTCAGCACCTACATTAAGAAAATTGGCTACAACCCTGACACAGTAGCATTTGTGCCAATTTCTGGTTGGAATGGTGACAACATGCTGGAGCCAAGTGCTAACATGCCTTGGTTCAAGGGATGGAAAGTCACCCGTAAAGATGGCAATGCCAGTGGAACCACACTGCTTGAAGCTCTGGATTGCATTCTGCCACCAACTCGTCCAACTGACAAGCCCTTGCGTCTGCCCCTCCAGGATGTCTACAAAATTGGTGGTATTGGTACGGTCCCTGTGGGTCGAGTGGAGACTGGTGTTCTCAAGCCTGGCATGGTGGTCACTTTTGCTCCAGTCAACGTTACAACTGAAGTAAAGTCTGTTGAAATGCACCATGAAGCTTTGAGTGAGGCTCTTCCTGGGGACAATGTGGGCTTCAATGTCAAGAACGTATCTGTCAAAGATGTTCGTCGTGGCAATGTGGCTGGTGATAGCAAAAATGACCCACCAATGGAAGCAGCTGGCTTCACAGCTCAGGTGATTATCCTGAACCATCCAGGCCAAATCAGTGCCGGCTATGCACCTGTGCTGGACTGTCACACAGCTCACATCGCCTGCAAGTTTGCTGAGCTGAAGGAGAAGATTGACCGTCGTTCTGGAAAGAAGCTGGAAGATGGTCCCAAGTTCTTGAAATCTGGTGATGCTGCCATCGTTGATATGGTTCCTGGCAAGCCCATGTGTGTTGAAAGCTTCTCTGACTATCCTCCTCTGGGCCACTTTGCTGTTCGTGACATGAGACAGACGGTTGCTGTGGGTGTCATCAAAGCAGTGGACAAGAAGGCAGCTGGAGCTGGCAAGGTCACCAAGTCTTCCCAGAAAGCTCAGAAGGCTAAATGAATATTATCCCCAATACCTGCCACCCCAGTCTTAATCAGTGGTGGAAAAACAGTCTCAGAACTGTTTGTGTCAATTGGACATTTAAGTTTAATAGTAAAAGAATGGTTAATGATAACAATGCATCAAAAAACCTTCAGAAGGAAAGGAGAATGTTTTGTGGACCATTTGTTTTTGTGTGTGGCAGTTTTAAGTTATTAGTTTTTAAAATAAGTACTTTTTAATGGAAACAACTTGACCAAAAATCTGTCACAGAATTTTGAGGCCCATTAAAAGAAAAGTTTAATGAGAAAAAAAAATAAACACATTGTTTTACACCAGATGCTACCATGTATTTAAGCATGAAATTTATTTTATAGATCTTTAGGTCATAAAAGTAATATGTATAGAAAATTGGGGAGAGAAATTAATACCTAAGGAGAAAAGGAAATCATTCTTAAAATGTTCAACCAGCAGTATTATAGTATTTCTCCCCTTTTCTATGCATAAAGTATCTTTTTTTCTAAAACAATATCTTCACTTGGAAGAAAATCATCAAATATAGAGTAAAGCTTAAAGTAAATAAATATAACCACTTTTACATTTCTTTTTTCCATTTCCTCTATCAGATTTTTTCTTAAAAAATAAAATTTAAGTTTCTTCATAAGCCTTCTTTTTTTCCCCACCAGTTCAAGATGTGCATTAGTCATAATTTACAGATGTCATCATGGCCACATTTATAACATTAAATAATTGATTTAGACCTGCTCTGTCATCTTTAAGCTAGATACATCAGCTGATGTAGATAACTTGAGTACCTACTTTTTACTTCTTCATCCTTCAGTTTTCTGTCAGTTACACTACTAATTTTTTTTTATTTTACAAATAGTTTAGTGTCAAATTGGTTTCCATATAACACCCAGTGCTCATCCCCACAAGTGCCCTCCTCCATGCCTATCCCCCCCCTCCCCCCCACATCCATCAGTCCTCAGTTTGTTTCTCAGCATTCAAGAGTCTCTCATGGTTTGCCTCTCTCCCTTTCCCCCACCATTTCCCCCCTTCTTCTCCCCCATGGTCCTCAGTTAAGTTCCTCCTAATCCTCCTATACGTGCAAACATGTGATATTTGTCCTTCTCTGCCTGACTTATTTTGCTCAGTATAACACCCTCAAGGTCCATCCATGTTGCTACACATG